>NC_049912.1:17733742-17932396 GCF_001411555.2 Juglans regia
AATTTCTGTGTGTTAATATTCAATAATTCTATTTGAAGATTTGTACACTACACATTATTCAAGTTGTATAATTTAATTTAGAAGATAAATTTAAAAATTTGAATGATCTTAAAAATTAAATAATTCCATCTGGATGGTATATGATGTAAAAGTTTTGAAATAGCACTACTCGATGTTGCCTCAAAAGAAGAAAAAGCTCAACTGATTTCATTTTTTTCTATTTCGAAACAATGATAGGCTATTTATTTATAGTAATAAAAAGGTACAGAACATAAAATAAGTCTCAGAAATAAATCCGAGATAATATTTATCACAGCAATAGAAAATTACAATATATATATGAGTTTTGCTAAACACAAGTCGGTCTATTAGCACACCACTTATAATGAGATCAATCATTATAATTTAAAAAAAAAACAAAATACCAATAATTTCTTAACATAGTTGACGTGGAGACCTTTCACATCAGTGATATGTTGAGTGTGTAAAAAATAAAGCTTATAAATAGGTTATATATATATATATATATTTATATATATATATATATATATGGTCTTCTTTCTCGGCAAGATTAGGTTATTAAACTTACAGTGGTATCTTGAAAGCCATATCTCTCATATCAACAGATCGAAAAGGAACAAGTGACAAGAAAAAACTTAGCCCTCCAATCTCAATCAATTGAAAAGAAAAGTTCTAATGTCTAGCAGTTTCACATTTACTCTTAATGCAATAATATTTGGAAACAAAAAGGAATACCACAATGTTGAACAACATAATCCAATGGCACTCCTCGAAATCAAAGCTTCAAGCAGATACAAGACAAAAATCTTAAGGGTAAAGTGCCATAGTAGAATGGTTAAAAGGGAAAAGAGGAGCTTGAAGCCTTAAAAATTTGTCAAGTAAGGCTTGTTTGGGCCGGATTGCGTTAAGAGTATTAAAAAATGTTTAAATAGTCTTAGGATTCATTTGGATAGTAAGATGAGATGTGATGAGATAATATTAGATGAGTTGAGTAAAATATTGTTAGAATATTATTTTTTAATATTATTATTGTTTTGAAATTTGAAAAAATTGAATTATTTATTACATTTTGTATGGAAAATTGATAAAGTATTAATGATGAGATGGTTTTTGTACCCAAACAAGCGCTTAAAAGCTCTTTAATGGCAAAATTTGGTTGTTTGGATATTACATATTAAACTACTTTTTAATCTCAAATAAGCTAAAAAGTACGTTAGATGATGTTTTTCCTCAAACGTGTTTTTTCTGATAATCTGGAATGTAGTTCAAATTTTAAAAATATTGTCAATGGACAAAAATACACATACAACTTTAAGATAATTACAACTTTCAAGGTTTTAGAGATATAGCCATAATCTTTGAAAAATAAAATGATCGTCATTTCTATCTCAGAAAATACTTTTTTAATTTATTTTTAAACAAATGTAACAAGTTTGAAAGTGATTTAAACATAAGGCTTATAGACGCTAAATAACTTTTCAATAGTAGAACTTATTTATTTAATTGTTTTTTTAAAGGAAACTTCAATTCATTGAACTCAAACAATACATGATTTATCAATAGAGATGATAAGAAGAACCTCAATAGGTCCTTCCTCCATCCATACATGCTCAAAGTCTAAAGAAAATGCTAGTTTTGTAGCTGCATGAGCAGCTTGATTTCCTTATCTGCCAATGAATGAGAGCAGCCAACTTGGATGCCATGACAAAACTATCTTGACGTCTTCAATTACTTGCCCTATCCAAGAGGAATCTACTATGGTAGCATTAATAGAATCCACCACAGCCTTAGCATTCCTTCTAGTACCACCTGCCTAAATCCCAACTCATGACATAAATTAACGTCTCTCAGCAAAACGTAACTCTCAGCAACATAAGCAAATCTGACAAACTTCTTTGGAGCAACAAGCATCTCCCCTATAATCTCTAATCACAATACGAATCTCCATCCTCTCCCCCACTTTGTCAAAGGTAGCATCAACATTCACCTTAAACCAAGATGTAGCTGGTGGTCTCCAAATCTGTCTTTCTGCAAATATCACCACCCTTTCAGGTGTATTACAACTCTTAAGGTGGGCTAGTTTGTATGCTTCAAGATCCTGTATTGCCAAATTGAACATAATAGTAGGACCTCTAAACTTATTTTTAAAAACTAACTCATTTTTCCTACTCCACAACTGATGGAAAACTGCTGCAATCAAGTCCAAGCTATCAGAATCAAGTCTAGTAATGAGATTAGACCATAAAGTTGAAAAATCATCATAATTCCTTCTCCACTTCTTAATTGGACTTCCTTCCTCCCCTCATACATCAACTGCTGCTGGACACCCCCATAAAATAAGAATGATTGAATCCTCCTCTCTGTTTCAGATTGGACAAATTGAATTCTCCACAATCTGTTTCTTAAACAGATTACCTTCGGTAGGTTAGGTGCCATTGAGGGCTTTCCATACTAGTTGTTTGACCTTATTTGTGCCTATTAAGTTCCACAGTTTCCTCCTTGTTCCTCATCCTAGACGCCTTTTAAGGACTCCCCACCCATTTGTTTTTTCTTCACCAAATCAGCATAATAAGCACTTTTCACAGAGAAAACCCCTTTCTCTGATAAACGCCATATAATTTTATCTTTAGATCCCCTTGCACTAATAGGAATGCTGCAAATACTGTGAACCTCTTCTAGACTAAAAACTGCATCAATCACCTCTTTTACCCAAGTCTTGTTCTCCTAATCAATTAAAGCATCCACTGTGGCATTAGACTCAAGCTTGTTAATGGGAGTATGGATCTGATAAGTAGAGGGACTAGGCAACCATTTGTCCCCCCAAACTCTAATATTCTTTCCATTCCTAACCCTCCAAACATATCCATCCCTAACCAAGTCCATGACTGACCATATGCTCCTCCAGATATGAGATGGACAATAGCCTAACTTGGCATCCACTAGCTGACCATCTTTAAAATATTTTTCTTCATATATACGCACCACCAAATAAGAGAGCTCCTGAATGATTCTCCACCCATGTTTAGCAAGCAGAGCTCTATTAAAACAATTAAGATCATGAAAGCCTAGCCCTCCCTTGCTTTTTGTTGTACCAAGCCTATCCCAACATTTCCAGTGAATACCCTTCCCATATTTTTTATGACTCCACCAAAACCTTACAAGCATGGCTTCAATTTCTTTAAGTAATGACCTTGGAAGTCAAAATATACTCATAGTATAGGCTGGAATAGCTTGCAATACTCTCTTGATGAGGTTTTCTTTCCCCGCTAAGGATAGCAGATTTGTCTTCCAGCTGTTTATCCTTCCCCAAATCTTGTCTTTGGGCCCTTTGAATGTATTATACTTGGACCTTCCTACCACAGTAGGTAGGCCCAAATACTTATTATACTTGTCACAAATAACCCCTTCAGCATGTTGAGAAATAAACATCTTTGCAGTCACTTTAGTATTTAAGCTAAAGAGAATAAGGGTCTTCTGTTTATTAAGGGTCTGTCCTGAGGCATCTTCATATTGCTTTAAAATGTGAAGGATATTAAAACATTCCTCTTGTTTTGATCTACAAAAAATAACACAATCGTCAGTAAATAAAAGATGGTTGATCCTTATGCCTCCCCTTGAGACTGCAATTCCTTTTATAAGTCCCCTTAACTCAGCTTGTTGCATCAAAACACTAAGCCCCTCAGTACATATCAAAAACATATAAAGGGATAAAGGTTCCCCTTGTCTCAACCCTATTGAAGGCAAGATAACATCACCTGGGACCCCATTTACTACCACTGAGTAACTGACAGGTTTAACACATTCCATCAAAAACTTTATCCACCTCCCACCAAAACCCAGCTTATCTAACATAGCCTCCAAAAAATCCCATTACACCATGTCGTAAGCCTTAGATATATCTAATTTGATAGCCATGCTACATTCTCTTACATGCTACCTTAACTGCATAGTATGGAGAAGTTCATAAGCTACCACGATATTGTCTATAATCAACATACCAGGAATGAAAGCACTTTGGTTCCAAGAAATTATGGTTGCAGCACCAATTTTAGTCTATTTGCCAAAACTTTAGAAATCAACTTATACCACACATTACATAAACTGATTGGTCTGAACTCATGCACTGATTTTAGAGAATTAACTTTAGGATTGAAAGCTATGAGGGTATGATTCAAACATTGAGGCATATCCCCACTTCTGAGAAACTCCAGCACTACCTGAAGCACATCAGTGCCCACAATTCCCTAATGGTCTTGAAAGAATCCTACACTGAAACCATCAGGCCCAGGAGATTTGAAAGGGGACATTTATTTTAGGGTAGCTTCAACTTCGTCTCTGGTAAAACCTTTAACCAACTGCTCCCTTATATCTAATGTGATTCTCTGATGTATGTTGAATAAACCTTCTAGTGGGTTTTGAGGATTGAAAGACCTTAGCAAAATGAATCCAAAACCCTTTTGCAATCTATTCCATAGTTGAAAAAAGGTTCCCCTCCTCATCGATCACCTTCTTAATAAAATTACTTTTCCTTCTTTGATTAACACAAGCATGATAGAATTTAGTGTTCCTATCTATCCCTTTGCAATGCTTTTGGGCCCTTTGTTTCCACCTTGTACCTTTTTGGTCTAACTAAAACCCCAACTCACTTTGCAACCTTTTAAACTACATCATGTTTTTTGCACACTCATTCCTTTGTAACTGACTTAACTTTTTAGTCTTTTCTTTAATTGCTACAGTTCTTTCTCTAATTAAGTCTTTACTCCATTTCTGAAGCCCTTTACTACATCCTTCAAGTTTCCTTTGCAAACTCTCCAAGTTATTCGACAAACCAACCCCTCTCTACCATTCTGATTCAATTATGTCATTGTAACCCTCTTCCTTGCTCCAACTAGCCTCATACTTGAAATGAAATAGACTCCTTACATCATAACCCCTCCCATGCACACACTCAAGAAGGATAGGCCTGTGATCTGAGCATAGAGCTGTCAAAGTTTCTACTCTAATTTCAGAAAAACCTTTCATCCATTTTTTATTAGCCAGAGCTCTATCTAGCCTTTGCTTAGTAAAGACTCATCCTCATGTCAATTACACCATGTGTATTTTGACCCCTTCCAGCCTAAATCAATTTTTTTTTTTTTTTAATGAGTTAGGATCACCTGTCTAAGAGTGACATCTCTCCAATTTTATTAAAAACCCTCACTTGTGGTGGAGGAAAACTGTGGTTACAAACCAAGTATCTGGAGTACAAAATAAACCCAGCATGCCAAAAAAACAAAACCAAAATGACTAAAAACAAATGCAACGACAAACTCTAGCAAAAAACAAACAAAATTAACTAAGACGAAGAGAAGGCAACCCGGAGTAGTCCATGCAAATAAGCCCACGCAATGCTCGGGAAGTCTCCAACAAGTGGGAAAAATCGAATCACTACTAGAAGCCCCATGTTTTGCCAACCAATATGCAACTTTATTTCCCTCGCGAAGAACATGGTGAACCGAACAAGTCATGGAACTCATAATGCAAAGAATTTCCTCCCAAAAATCCTCCAGGTACCACACCCCATATCTTTGACTCCTCCACCAAGAAATAACAATCATAGAATCAAGTTCAATTTCCACATAATTAATAGATAAAGGTTTACAAACCTGGGGCCCATGAAAAAGAGCTAAAAGCTCTGCCTGATTATTAGAGCCTGTACCAATGAATGAAGAAAAAACATGAATTAAATTACCATGATCATTTCTAATAATCCCACCCACACCTGAGGCGCCCGGATTATCCAAACTACTACTATCTGTGTTCAGTTTAACCCAACCCGTCTGAGGTCGTTGCAAAGCAATAGCTTTGCAATGCCTAACAGGAGGGAACACAGGCTTGACATGCAAACTCTCAAGTACCTGCAAATCAAAATCAGAAATGTGAGAACTATTATGCATATCACTACAAATAAGACTAATCCACTGACGAACAGAGTGAATAATATTAGAGGCAAATTCAAAGCATCCCTCCATACGTGCCAAACAACACCTTCGCCAGATTCTCCATGTAATAATCACTGGAATAATTCCCACAATAGTGCCAACTTGAGACGATAATTTCTTACGGCGAAACCAAGTTTGCACCGTGTCTTTCCAGTTGTGACTAATCGGAATACCAAGGCTAGCACCAAAATAATGCCAAACGGTGCTAGCAATCTCACTTGCAAACAAAACATGATTCTGGTCTTCATAGTGATCGTTAGCACAACAATCACAATGAGAAATAATAGGAATGCCAATACGGCGAAGATGATGATCCACGCTCAAAGCCATATACCGAGCCTTCCACATATTGATGGACATTTTAAGAGGAAGACTCTTATGCCACATCCAAGAATGCCCTTCAAGGGTGTCACCCCTGAGACGAACACAATCAGAAGCCGACTTGGTGGAGAACAGGCCGTTATTATTATTGGTCCAGATCAACACATCCAAACATGGTCTAGATTTACAAATATCCCCTAAAATACCATCAAGGTTATCCGGGCCCACTAACTGGAGAATACAATCCACATCCCAACTATTAGATAATTTGAAATCCTTAACTTTAAGAAGAGGATGACCCACAATATACATATCATTAACTAAAGGACCGATATCCAGCCATTTATCATACCAGAAGAAAACATGGCCTTCCTTAAAGCGCCACTTAGAATTATCCAAAACCAAAGGAAGAGATTTAGCAATCATTTTCCAAAACCTTCTACCCCTAGTTGGATCAACCAGGGCCCACGGCTCCCACAAACTTACCCTTACAAAAATTGGCCCATAAAGAGTTACCTTGAATAAGATTCCAAGCAAATCTAGTATTAAGGGTTTGTTGCATATCATCAAAATTCCTTAGAGCCAAACCACCTTCTTCCACGGGGCGGCAAATAGAATTCTAGGCCACCCATTTTTTCTTACTTTTACCATTCGCCTCCCCTGAGAAAAAATTGCTCATCATACGATGGAGTTTTTTTTATAATGGATTGCGGGACTTGTAAAACTGCAAAGAGATGAAGGGCCATACTAGAAAGAACATGCCGTAATAAAATAAGTCTGCCACCTATTTGAGTCGACCCAAGATAATAGGCACACCAAGATATTTGAAGGGGAAAGATCCTTCTAAAACTCCTGTTTGCAATAATAAGAAGCTCTTATGAGCTGAGTGGATTCTTTTAGAGTAGAAAATGGCAGGTTTAGAATAATTTATGCTTTGACCGACCATCTTTCATATTTATGAAGCATAGTTACAAGCTCCTTAAGGGCTTTAGAGCTACCATTAGACAAAATCACCACATCATTAGCATACATAAGATGAGAAATTATAGGCGTACCTCGGGCCTACAAGAATTGGCCAAATTTTCGAGCCTCCACACTTTGCTTGATCAGTCTAGAGATGACTTCTTGTAGAATAATAAACATATTCGGGGAGAGGGGGTCACCCGAACGTAAACCACGACCACCTTGAAAAAAGACTTTTATAGTGCCATTCATCATAATAGAATACCAAGGAGTCGAGATGCAGGCTCTGATAAGTTCACAAAAATTAGAAGAGAAGCCAAAATAGTGAAGAACCTCCAAAAGAAAAGACCATTCCACTCGATCATAGGCCTTAGCCATACCGAGTTTAATCATGACATTTCCATCATGGACCTTCTTATTAATGGAGTGGACCATTTCCTACGTGATACTAATATTTTCAAAGATGCTTCTCCTTGGGATGAACACGCCTTGTTCCCATGATATCATTCGTGAGAGGAGACCTGTCAAGTGAGTAACAATGATCTTGGAGCGGATTTTACAGAACATAGAGCATAGACTGATAGGCCTAAACTTATCGAAGCCAGAAGGTGTATCAACCTTTGGAATTAAGACAAATAATGAAGCTGTAAAAAAATATTGGAAGCTGTTTAGAGACAAAAAAAAATCAGATGTGGCTTCTAAGACATCATCTTTCACCACCTCCCAACAACTTTTGAAAAAACCCAAACCAAACCCATCAGTTCCCAGCGTACTATTAGACGAGATAGAGGAAAGAGCCAAGAAAACTTCAGCCATAGAAGGAATCGAGCACAAAATAGAACTATAAGCATAAAAAATAACAGGATAAATAAGAGTCGACAAATCATGTAACGATCTGGCCGGCATGCCCTGCAAAAAATTAGAAAAGAAATCCACAGCTCCCTGATGAAGGCTCTCCGGCGAATTAAATACCACCCCATTCAAAGACCTCATTTCCACTACTCTTTTGCACCGTTTATTGGCAATGCAAGCATGGAAGAATTTCGTATTACGATCACCTTCCATTTGCCATTTTAACTTAGACATTTGAACCAATCTTGTATCTTCACGGCGAAGCCAATTATCCAATTCCGCAAACGAGACAATAAGATCCCTCTCCGTTGCTTCATCCCAGTTTTGATGCAGTTTATTTTCAAGCTCCTCAATGTGACTTTCAAGAGAATTAATATGCATATTGGTTCAGCCGAAAATCTGTTTATTCCATTCACACAAAGCTACCTTGGTATTCTTCAACTTAACTGCCAATTTAAGAAGTCCATGACCAACAACAGAAGCAGACCACGCTTGACGAACACACCCTAAAAATTGCGGATGGTCCACCCACATTTGTTGAAAGCGAAAAGGTGAGGGGCCATGAGAGAAATTATCCATCTTAAATTCAATAATCATAGGAGAGTGGTCAGACGTAGTGCGCGGAAGATAAGAACAGACTGAATTCAAAAAAGAAGAGAGCAAAGAAACATCCATGAATACCCGATCTAACTTTGCCCAAGACCGAGCAAGACCCGACTGCCCATTGCACCAAGAGAAAGTTCTACCCTTCGATTTCATTTCAATCAACATGAAATCGATTTTTTCAATCAACAGGAGTAACATCTTTATCATATTCTTTATTTAAGTACTAACATGAATTTTTAAATTTACTACAATTGATTTTTTAGAAACGCGATGATCTTGAAAATTTCTCCCCCATCCATGTCTATGCTGCCACTCACACCGATGTGCACAGTGAGTGGATTGATCCTGTCGCCAAATATAATTATGTAAGTAGCATTCATTTTGTGTGAATAAATTATGCCAACAATTGAATGGATACTGTGTTTTCTTACTATTTTTTTTAATATGTTACTTATTGTGTGGTTTTCTTCCTAATTCTTGTAAGAAAAAATGATTGAGATGCAGTCTGCCTCTGAGAATTCTTCTCCCAGTTACATCGACATATTTATGCAAGTCCTCAGGACCAAGTCTGGTTTGGTCAGAGGTTTGGGACGTTCTTTCAAGCATGTTAGTTCATCCTCCACGGCCTTAACTTTAGAATTTAATAATCTTATCAAGAATTTGGAAGCCGCACGCCAAGAAATTGAGCATATGAAGTCGAGACAATAGGAGTTAAAGGCTCTTATCGCAATAGTTCGATTTAGAGACGCATTTGCAGAAGCGACAAATAGATCAAGAGAAAAGAATGTGCATTGAAGTTCAAGAACAAGTACAAGGGGAGATGCTATCATTGTTCAAAACTTTTGTCACCTAATTTTACAACTCTCTAAAACATTTTCATGAGATGATACTATTTGTGGTGTAATATGATATAATTTGAATGATATTTAATTTTATGAAATTATTAGTTTTGATCAGTACGTTCAAATGTAAACAAAAAACGTTCGAACTTGTCTTTACATTAGAAACAACGTTCAAACATAACTACACGGACGTGTGATACATACATTCGAACGTAAGGTATTACATTTAAACGTATATACTCCACAAACATTTGAACTTATTATGTTTTGTTCGAACGAATATTTCTTAATATTCGAATATTTAAAGAAGATGTGTTCGAATGTATTTACTAACCATACAAACGTTTAATCTTTGACGTTCGAACAATTGTCCAATAATGTGTGAATGCAAAATTCAAACATCATATCACAAACGTTAACTTCGACCATTAGATATTAATCGTTCGAATGCTAATCGGTCGGGTAAACATTCAAACGTTATTATCGACATTTGAACGTACTTTCTATGATGGAATTCAAGTATCACAAAATCTCTTCACGTTCGTTCCAACTCACGGCATACTTCCAACCCTCACCCAAAAAAAAAAACAATTAGAGACAGTTGTATAGTAAACCGTCACAAATTACTTTATGTGACGCCTTTTTGGTGATGATGGTGGGAACAGTTTCAAACCGTTACCAAAAAGTTTCTGTGACGGTTTGCTTATTTTTTGTGACGGTTTCATCCGTCACAATAAATGAAATCTATTGTAGTGATATATACAAATTAATATCTATGATTTGGTTCATTCTATTGAAGCTAGCTAGCTAGTTGACGTACGTGTGGCTTCCTTGCCATTTCTTCACACAAATTAGAAATGCTTGAATATTTGCACCCAATATAATCAGTGACGTAACTGATCTTTTATAATTTTATGGAAGCATTGTTATGTTTAGATGAGAATTTAACTTCCTTCCCAACTACTGGGAAAAAAATAAAAACAAATTAAACTTTCTTGCCCTTTATATAAATTCGTTGACACATTTTTACCTATTCGTAATAATCTTACTATACTAATACCCAGACTAGCTCCATGCAACTTTGATTGTTTACGTACGTCATTATAACAAAAATACATATTTTTTTTATCACAAATGAATAGTTTTCGTCGCAAATATCAGATCCATAAAAAGCGTTTTTTCTTAAAGTCCACTGAATCTACCTTACTATTTATTTGCCTAATCCTTTATCATTACTGTAAGACTCGTACCCTATTAGCAGGCTAGCTAGCTAGCTAGCTAAATTCAAATGTCTCACTCATGATCATCAACATAAATGCAAATTGATCATCTAAACAAACGCCATGATCAGCACTAGCTATACTACTATATGGAGAACCAAATGTTGACTTGCTCTAGAGGTAATTAATTATTGATTGAAAAACAATACTTCTTCTCGATATATGGATGAAAAAACAAACAATAGACAATTGAGTCTTGCAACGTGCATGCAAGACATAGATTAAACACTACGAGAAACAAGAAATTTTCCTAGTCAAGAAAAGGAATTTGCCAACGTAATTGTAGTAATTTTGATCGTGACTTAATTTACTTGATGCAAATACATATATATGTTGTAGTAGTACTAGTACTAGGGGTGAACAGCAGGGCCTCGTACCCCGCCCCCTTCCACCCTACCCCCGCATGGGCGGGGCGGGCTACCCCGCTCCGCCCATGCGGGGGTGGGGGATGGAATAACCCCAGCAAGGCCCGACCCCTCCCCCCGCTCTGCTACACATATATAAAAAAATATATAAATAAATAAATTGTATATTTCTATATACAATTTATTAAATACTTGAAATTGTATTCAAGTTATTGGATAAGTCTCACATTACTTAAGTATGACTATTTTATTACCTTGACTTCTTAGCCCAACTTTTAATTGAAATTAGGTTGAGTGGGGGGTGGGGCGGGGTTCGATGCTGTTTCAACCCCACCCCCCGGTAGCAGGGTGGGGGGCGGGGTAAGAAACCCTCCCACCCGCATGGTGTGGGGCAGGGGGGTTGGAGGGGGTGCCCCCTCTCCGCACCACACGGGTAGCACCCCTAACTAGTACTAATATTATAAATGATATTCTATAAAGCGAGACGTGATCATCATGTGAAGCAAGTATAAGTTTATTATATTGGATGATACTGAACATTGGAGTATAAATAGTTACAAATCTCAATTGTAAACAATACACACTACAACAAATAAGGTTTCGTCCCAAAAGATTGGAATTTCATCCCAAAATACATTTTGGGACAAAAAAAAAAAAAAGCATCCTAAGATCGTCCCAATAAAACTGTCCCAAAAGGTATTTTGGAACGAAAATCACAAATTCATCCCAAAAAATATCTTTTGGGATGAAATTTAGCTGGATCGTTCGAACACGGTCGAACATAATTCTTTTTCTGGGACAATTGAAATTCGTCTCTAAAATTCATTCGAACGGCCAAAAAAACATTTAAACAATATGTTTGTTTGAACGATTACTTCATGGCCAGTCGATCGATACTAGTCCGTTCGACCAAATACATATGAGGAAACGTTCGAACAAAGAAATTAATGATTGAACATAAATTAAGTCATTCGAACGTGTTTGAGACAAAAAGAGTGAATTGCCTGTTCGAACATGTTCAAACGGGGCCCAACTTTTGTTTACTGTTCGAACTCTAACTTGTGAGGTTCAAACGGTTGTGTTCAATGTATATATGTTCAAACGTTTGATGATCATTCAAACGGTTATTATTTTCATGGAGAATACTAATTTAAAATCAAATAGATATTTATATTTCAAAAATATATTACAAATTGTTCAATATAAATAAAACTAATCTAATAAGTTAAAACTAAACAAATAAAATAGTAATAATACTAATAATGTTATCAATACATAATTGTTCAATATGCAAAACGTGAAAATCAATTGATTTGAGACTTGAATTGTTGCATAAGCATATGCATTTGGAGTTGCATCTGCCTTTGTTGATCTTGCATTTGGAGTTGCATCTTTCTTTGTTGATCTTCTTGTTGTTTTATACGCATCTTCATGTCTGCTCGTTTTGTCAATTGAGTCTCTAACTCTTGTTGTGTTGAAATCAATTTTTTGATCCTAGAATTTGCATTCTCTAATGCAATGGCAGTAGTACTTGACGTTGATGAAGAGCCTGAAGGCTTTACATAGCAACCCAAACCCCTCAAATATCTTAAACGTTGACCCAGAACTTGTGTAAAAATTTCAACACACTACAAGAAAAATGATCTTTTCCAGCGCTCAAAATCGTCGCAAATACCCTTCAGAATCGCTACATTTGATCATTTGCGGCGATTTATAAATCGCTGCAGGTTCGCCACAATCCTAAAGCCATTTTTGATCAATTGTGGCGATTGGAAAAAATCGTCAGAAAATCTACAATTCCCGGCGATTTTAGTCTGTCGAAAATGTTCAAAAAATCGACAGAAATGGACTTCCGATTTACCTTTAAAATCACCGGAAATAACTATTTCCGGCGATATGCATCGCCACAAAAAATTAATGAATCGCCACAAATAACTTATTATTTTTCTCAACAAATTAAAATTATCGCCATCAGGAAGTATTTCCAGCGGGTCAGTTTCGCCGGAAAAAAGTTATTGTGGCGGTTTCATGTCGCCGCAAATAAATTTCTGCTATAAAAATTATTTCCGGCGATCAAAACTCGCCGGAAAAGATATTTCACAAAATAAAAAAAAAAAATGCACAAAACAGTATAGAGAAAATATCATACACATCCAAGTTTTGCAGGCTTCACAATTTTACTTTACACTATGGATTGCCCTAATATTCTTTTTATATACTCAAAAAAGAATCAAAGATCTATAGTAACTATACTAGGAACAAAGTACTTTAAAAAAACACATTTACAGGAAGCAGTATCATTGAAGAGTATCACAGGGAGGTTAGACTAGCCTATGACAGTGATTGCCACTAAGTGTAAACTCACATTACACATCCAGCTGAGATGTAATATAAACATGGTTGTATTGGTGATAGATGCCTAAAAGAGAACAAGAAAAGCTGAATTTTCATTGAAGAAATGTAATTTAAGAAGCCTCAAACACTACAAGAAAAATGGTCTTTTCTAGCGCTCAACCCAAAAATGAAGAAGTTAAAAAATGCATGAAGAAAAAACTAAACACAATAAACTCCCAACATGCAAACCCACAACATATAAGCAAATAACAGACAGAATACAAAAATCGAAAAAACTACACATTGATAAAAAATGCATGTCAACTTGATGAAAAACTTATTGATTAGGAAATGTGTATATTTTGGAAAAGAAGATATTTTCCCCTTATGTAATAAACCATAATTTATCATCATACCCACTCATCATTATATGGTATTAGATGATTGATTAACAAGTGGAAAATAACAAAAACATTTCTCAAACATTTAATATCACCCTATGGAATAATGAGAGGATGATAAATGAATGGAAGATGAAAAAATCAGCTGCTCATTTATTTTCAGTTGAAGAATACTTACATTTTATCATATGTAATTAAAACATATAACCAAAAAACTGGTATACAGTGATAAGATAGGAGTATGATCTGTTGCTAACCAAGAAGAAGAAATTTATCTAACTGCAAGGTATCTTCATAATCTGAAACATTGTAACAATGTGATATATAGCATGCAATAAAACCAGCTTCAATCTCATAACCAAAATGTTGTCCCCATTTTATTTTTAATTGTAGCGTTTTCCATAAATAGAGAAATGAGGAATAGGAAATCTACATTAATTAAATGCCTGAATCTTGATTTTGAAATACAGGTATCTAGATTCTTATATAATAGAACCTATTGTCACAAATGAGCATGCATTTTGCACACAAACCTGCTGTTATTTCTCCTTCAGGACCTGCAGTCTTTAAACCTGAATTCTCCTGAACTTCTTTCTCTGTCTGCCCTGGTTTTTCCTTCATTGATTTCAAGCTTCCACCAGTTTGCTGACCACCTGTTTGAAGACTAGTTGCCTGACAAGGAAACAAGATACGCATAATAAGCAAGGCATGGGAAGACCAAAATGACTTCATTAACAAGATATACAGTTCAGGAAAATAAAACAAAATAAACTCAATGTAATTGTTCTACAACAAACATCGGAGGAGATATCCTACTCTGTTTAGTGTTGCCTGCTCTGCCTCTTGCCCCTTTTTTGAAGATTGAGATTTCAGCTCCTCCTCTCGGCGCTGTCTCTCCATCCTAAGATTTTTTATCACGTAATTGAAGATTTTATTAAAAAAAAAAGGTAAAAGCCTGAGAAAAAAATTAACAGATCATCCTAATAAGCTCCAGATAAATATTGCAAAAGAAAACATACAATTTCAAACCAGATGCTACATAACATGCTTTGGTATGAAACCAAATGTTATTTTCAGGCAAAAAACATGTTAAGAATACCTCCTTTGCACCAAACAGATGAAATGTTGGGGGGGCACAAAGGCTCGCTCCATATCAACTAGTGCAACAACCATTTTCTTTGCTCATTCTTAAAACCATACCTGGCAGACATACACCAACAAAATGTAATATGATAATTTTTCTATTGATTTGTTTCTCTCTAATAACAACAGAACATATACAGTCAGAAAAAAAAAAAACAGAACATATAGTACCTAGAGAGCCCTAGTTCTTTTCTACAATGATAGCTTAGAAAGACAAGAAAGAAATAAAATAAGTAAAAAAAATTTGATTAGGCCAGCGTATTTGGCTCAACAGATTTGAAAAAAAGCTCTAACTATTTTTATTGTTCATTTAACTAATTCGCTGTAGAATATTCTCAACTGGGAAATGGCTAAAATATAGCCAAGCATTAAGCAATCGCTTTACTGAGCCCACTACGAAGGCTCTCAGAACCATAAAGCAAAGCTCCTCCTGGGCCTCAAGTCATCTTCTCTCTACAACATTTTAAAATGTAGCTAGGAATCTAGGATGACTCCAATATGTGTATCCCAAATATGCCTTTAATGTACTTTTTTTTTTCTTTCCAATATTTTTTAAACATGATTAATTATTAAAAAAAATATTATAAATTCACTAATAATCATTTCCATAACCATTTAAGAAAAATTAAAATACATGAAGATGCACATTTGGGATGCACATTGCCACATTTAAGAATCACCCAATCTTGAAATGGGGCTGTCAAAGGTTATACTCGAAGGAGATGTATTGCAAGTGGTCACCATGGCAAACAAGGTTGCTACATACCTAAGTTTAGGTGGTTTACTAATTGAAGATGCTCAAAGTGGTATGTTGTTCATTCAGATAGGAATGCTAATATGGTAGCTCATAGATTGGCAAAAGTTGGTCTTGATCTCGATGAAGACAAGTATGCTTTGGAAGAAATTTCTCAATATATTCAGTCCACTGTTTTAAGTGATTAGATTGGCACCATACCTCTCTCTTGAATGGAGGGTATCTTCCAAGACCTGGTGTAGCATTTGCTGCAGCAGAAACTATTTCAACCAGAACGCAGTGTACCTAATTTATAATTCAGAAATCAATGTATAAGGAATTGATTAGAGCATTTGCACAGATTGATCCCAGTAAATAATATAATGCCTTGCTAGAGCTAGGTGTACCTCTTGTATAAAATGCTTATGCCTCAGTTGCCTCATCTGCCCTACTCCCTGCGCCTCCCCCTCATTTGGTCGCAGTGGGTTGCAAACAGAGCAAGAGAGGGTTTCGGGCTGCTGGGCTAGGCGTAGAGGAGAAGGGGCTCCGACGGAAGACTGGAAACGGCGTCGAGGTGTGGGTGGTTGCGAATGGCGCCCCCAGCGACGGCGATTATAGAGAAATCCGAGAGAGAAAGAGAGAGAGAGGGAGAGAGGTGAGGCCAGAAAGAAATTGGCGTGGGGGCTGGGGGAGAAGGAGGGGGTGGCCGTCGAGGTGAGGTCGCGGAGGCGTGCTGGGGCCATTGGCGACGGGCTGTGCACGGCGGAGGCTTGAGGGAGAAGAGGGACTGGGTAGAGAGAGGGTGAAGGGGGAGAGACGGCTGCAGGAGGGAACGAAATGAGGGGAAAACCTAAGGCGGGGGGTTTAAATTTAATGAGCTTTTCCGGGCGCTTTCGACTCGCCGCAAATAAGTTTAAATGGGCGCATTCGTTTTTACAGCGATAATGTTCGCCGCAAATAGTGCATATTGTGGCGATTTTATTTAATCGACGGAAATTTAATGAGCTACAGTTAATAGAACATTGTTGTGACGACAAAAATCGCCGCAATAGGTACAAATTTCGCCGCAAAAAATAATTTGTACATTTTTCCTCCATGATTTCCCATCATCGCACCGAAATTAAGCGGCGACTTAAAAATCGTCAGAAATACTCTATATTTGCGGCGATTTTTTTTGCGACGATTTTAAAATCGCTGGAACAGGCCAAATTTCTTGTAGTGACATTACTTGTTGATGAATTCTGATTTGATGCAACTTCAGCAAGGAGGGCAACCATTTTGTCTTACACACAACATATAAAATTAATATTAACACAATAATTTAAATATGTTTAATTAAAACAAAATATAATACTTACGTAATTCTCACGAGCATTAGGATGAGTCCACTATCCATTACTATTAGTATGTGATGCAGCATAAAATTTTGTCAAATTATAATTGGTGTTTAACTCTTTCTACAATAGATATTGTTAAGATATAAAGTCAATATTTTTAAAATATATATATAGAATAAAAAAAAAAAAGTACATTACCAATTTCAAAGAGGGATGATGGAAAGATCTTGAGCCTGCATGATGATAAATCTTCAACTTCGATCTATTTGTTTTGTTTATAGAACTTTGCTCCTACATAGAAGTAGTAAAAATTAGTAAATGAAAATTATAAATAAGACACATAAAGAATTCATTTAATTTACCTTATATGATGGATCCTCAAACATGTCGCAAAGTTTTTCCCAATCTTCAGGTCTGACATCCTGAAAAGGATACTGGCGTGCATCTTCCTTGTTCTCGTACTTCTTGTAATGCTCGTGACACCACATCTTATACTTGCAGAGTGCATTACACATCAGCTCTTCGACAGTCTTACGCTCCTCTCTCCATTAAAAATTTAGTTCAAAGTCATTTTTAAAAAAATATATACACAAAGATATTATCATTTAAAATATTAAATAATATCAATATAAATTAATTATTTAAATATTACATACCAAACAATACTTCTTTATAAACTCTTTCAAATCTTGCGGGACTTTATTCCAAGAACTCGTAGCCAAAGGTGCATAAGTCCATGTAAGAGCACCCACATGTGATGCAAACAAAGCTACTTGTTGTCCCTCGCTTTCGGTATGTTCATCAGGAATGTTAACCTTAATCTTACCCACTTTACGATATTTTTCCAATGTCACGCCTCTAGTAGTGCCTTGTCCGTGACAAGATTGTATTGTTATCTCTATAAATAATATTTAGTTATTTACCTCGTATCAGTTATCAATTATCTTAATTGAAAAAATGAATATTAGCTATTTATCTTGTTCCATAGAGTCAGTCTCTAATGGTGAATCAGACGGAGAGTTAGGAACAAGTGGAGATGGGATGCAAACTTCCTTCCTCTTTGGTGGCATAATTGCTAGATACTGTATAATGTGAATACAAAATGGATCAATCATCTGTATCAGTTTCATCTGTTGATTCGCTCTCATCATCTGTAGATATTTCAGATGACTCAACACTTTGATCAGCTGCCACCTTAACTATTTCAACCTCAATATCTTCCCTATATAATGAGATCATCTCATACAGGCTCAAATCCACAAATAAGTTAAAAGCAGGTTGACTCTCTTGGTATGCTTCTTGAGTAGAGGAATCATCTTCTTCTTCATCTTGTCCATCCGCCTCAGGGATAACATAATAAATATTTCTAGGAGAAAACTTCTGTACTACTTGCCATTGATTTCCTAACTAAGGATCGTCTAAATAAAATACTTGAGATGCTTAGAAAACCAAAATAAAATGATCATTTTCATACAATTTTTTTTATGTATTACTATTCAGAAAATATTCATCATGCCAGCCCAGACGATGGAGGGGCATACAAGATCTGTGTCCGAGGAGCTCCTATTATACTTTCAGCGAATGGACTCGCTGCATATCTTAGTATTCCTAGGTTGGTCGATGCCTATTTGAACCTACTGCCTAGAGAGTCTGATCCTTCAGGTGATGCAAAGACCTCTCAGGACGAGGGACCAGTTTACACAGATGAGGTCGATACCCTCACTGATCATGAGGTCAGAGACCTGATTGTTGGGCCAGATGCTCCAGTGTACGATGGGACGAAGAGCATTAGGCATGTAGATTTATCTTCTTTCTTCAAGATCATGAATCTGATAATTTCCAATAATATTAACCATCAGCAGCACAAGACCGAGGTTGGCATGGATCCAGCGAAATTTATGACACGGGTCACTCGTGGCATTCCGATCGACCTCATGGGGTATATATTTGAGAGGATCTTGTTAGAGGCTCGATACATTACAACAGATATATTGTCATTTGGGATCCTGATCACTCGATTTTTGCTACATTTCAAAGTCATGCCAGAAGTTGCCAAGCGTGCACGGGAGCCAATGGGACCGATCAACAGGACCACCCTGTCACGGAGCACAGGACACAAACTTCGTTTTCATGGACCTATTTCTGACAGGGCTGATGTTCAAAGATATGCACAACCAGGAGATCCTAGAGTATCAGCTGGTGAGGCATCTACACAGGCCGAGACATCACATACATCTACTTGCGAGGAGATGGTCGACATACTACATGCTAAGATCGGCATACACACACCAGCAGTGATCAATGCAGTGCATACTACCATATCTAAGTTGCATACAGAGATTATTGCTAGCATATCTGAGTTACGTACGGAGATTCATGTCAATAATGCAACTCAGGTCAGGCTCAGTACTCAACTGACATAGGTAGAGAGACGATTAGCTACATTTGAGGATGTGTGCAAAGACCTCGCATCACAGCAGTTTCTATTTTTTATTTATATTTTTTTTGTTATAGTTATAGACAATATATACGGTGTTTTGATAATTTGCTTTAATTATAAATTATAGATTTTTTCTTTTCTAGAGTAATTATTGATTTATATATGTGGTGTATGGCTGATAATATTTATTTAACTAAAAATCTTATTTAACATTAAAGAAATCATTAAAATATTTTTAAATTAATTACATAAAATTAATTTATGAATTTGTAAATATGATATATATATTTTGAGTTACATATTGAAATTAATATTATACGTTTGAATGTATAAATGTGGTGTTTGAATATGTTCGAACTAAAAATATTCCGTTCGAATGGTCTAGAAACCTTCCCGCCAGGTTTTGCCATCAAATCTTTTCCATTCAAACAACAAAATTTCCCATTTGAACGGTTTTGAACTTTTCCCGACATAATAAATTACTTCCCTGCCAAAATTGTACTGTTCAAATGGATTTTTGTCTGTTCGAATGGACAAAAATTTTTGAAACGATTTAATTCGTCACAGAAGATCCTGTTCGAACATATATTTATCCAATCGAACGGTTTTGTAAAGTCATCAATTTTTTAAGACGAAATTTAGTTCGTCTCTAAATAATTTCATCCTTAAAAGTCAAATTTGTTGTAGTTACATGAAGATATATATAATACAAGTTTCATATAGTGGTTATGGGATCTTTGCCAACTCTTCTTTTCTTTTCTATTTTTTAATATTTTTTTATATATTGATCATATAATTTTTATTGAATTTATCGTTCATGAAGACTTGATGATCAGGATCCATCATATTATATAATGTGTGTGTATATATATATATATACATACATATATATCACATGAGAATTAATAAGTACATCATCATGTAGTTCATGATCAATATATGCAAGTCTATGTATTTCCTCTTTTAGAGAGAGAGAGAGAGAGAGTAGTTCAATTGACGTGCCATCCACGCCTGAACATATAGTTTGACAAATGGCCTCATGATCATAATCCATGACCATATATTCTTAATTCCCTTCCGCCTAACCTATTTCTTTGTCCCATGCACTTTGCTCTAGCTATTAGGTATGTGTAATCTAGCTAATTTGCACCTACCCTAACCACATCAATCTATAATATAAAAAAAAAAATAGTATTGGTTAAATACAACCGCACTTTGATCAATTAGTCAAGAGAAGTGAAACTAAATATGACATATAACACCAATTTATAAATTTATTTTTACGAGATGATTTCTCTTCAACTAAACATTGATCATCCTCCTAAAAAACTGATCATCTACTCCGAGATTAAGATCTAGCTAACATTCCCACGCTTATTTTTGTAATAATCAGCCTCTAATTAAGGTCGTACGTACTCTTGTTTGTTTTCGGCCCTCATGGGCTTAAATTAAAAACCTGATACAATGGAGTTGTTGAAAACTTGAAGCTAGCTACTAGGCGGCTTAGTACTTGTCCTGATTGGGACACATGGTCGAATTAACTAAACTACATTATCCCAACGCTAACTTTTCCGAGTTTAAGATTGTATTTAAATGTTGAGATGATTTAAAATGATTTGAATTTATGTATAAATAATAATATTTTGTGAATTCTATTGTAATGTATTTGAATTAATGTAAATAGATTGATATATGTATCTAAATATATGAAATAGATTGAGATAGATTAACTATTATAAATTTTAAAAAATAATAAATCTCATCAATAATTATTTTAAAATAAATTGAGATGTCATCGTCCAACTGTGTTTTTTTACAATACTTTCCAACCATTGCCTTTCCTGCACCACCACCACCCTTACTGAAAATGTAAGACCGTAGCCAATGTGTTTCTTCAACTGTAAATCACCAAGCCGCCGTCCAACGCTAGCTGCACATCCTATTCATTATGAAAGCCCAACCCCATATACATTCACCATACGAAACCTCTCTGCCCAAACTTAACCACCACATCCACATCGCCGAAACATAGCCCCACGCCTCCAGACATAACCAACGCAGCTTCTGTTCTAACAAGAAAAAATAGAGCACCCCAAGCCATGCACAACCCTTCCACACAGACGTCTCAGCCAACAGCCACTGTGTAAGTGCCCAGATCTGCCTTTCTCTCGATTAGGGCTTCGCCGAGATCCACAAGCTACAACCACTAGGAAGAAAATAACTCATGTGTGGCTTACCTTTGGTTCGAAATCAGGGGATGAATACACATACTTGAAATCAGACCAAACCAAACACAATATGTAATATATACTTAGATCTAAAAAAAAATCATTTTGAGAAGATTCACGAAACAAAGAGAAGGGAAAGAAGAAAAAAACTAGGGTTTGAAGTAGAGACGAGAGAGAGAAGCCCAGGGAGAAGATGTGGCAGCAGAGGTGTTGTGAGCTCCTAAAAGAATAAAATTATTTAAATAAAATGATTTTTTAAAACTATATAATTTTTGAGCTCCTAAATATAAAGAGGCTTACTTCAAAATTAGATTTTATTCAGTAACACTACAAATATCTCATTTAAAACAATTTTGGACTTTTAAAATTTTAGGAAGATTTTAAAATACTTTACGCAATTTAAAAATCATCTGCTAGATTTAAAATAAAGATATTAGATTTAAAACGATTTTTTCTAGAAAAATATTATTCATCATCCTCACACTACACACCAATATTTGATTTGTTATTTTTGTCTTTGATGTGTAAACACACGTATTTACACATCAATATATGTATGTTTAAATAAAATGATAAAAATGACAAATCTCATGTTAGTGTGTAGTGTAGGAAATGACGAGTTGAATTTTTTTTCTATAATTCATTATGCCTACTTTTTAAAGTAATTTCTTTGTTTAGAAAATTAAAAATTATGTAAAATTAAACATCATTTATATCCATATATCTTTTTTTTTTTTAAGGAAAAAAAAAATACGTATCTATTCCATTTAATTAATTTAGAAAAATTTACTTTGTTTATACATTTTCATTAATTCATACAAGATAATCTATTATATCTTCAAAATATTGAAATAAAAGATTTAAAAAATGAATAGATCATCCATCTTGGTACAGAAATAAATCAACTTGGACATTAACAGCGTTAAAAGAAATTGAACATCCTCACAATCAATCCCGTCAATGAAACAACGGCCTAAACCCTTGAAATATTTTCTTATCAAACTTTCCAGTGTTGTAATTATGTAATTAGATAAAATACTGACTTGTATGGATCTCTCACTTATTTAAACTTTATATTAGATTTACTTTAACTTGTGTAAATCCATGAATTAGTTTTAATTTTATGGGGCTTTTTTTTCTTTTCAACTGGACATGCATTGTACCTTGTCCCTGTCCTTTACTTGTGTGTGTATATATATATTTATAGGGAAATGCTATGCATCAGCCCCACACCAACACACACTTCACATCACTTTTTTTTTTTTTTACACTCAATAGGTTGAGTGTGTGCTGGTGTGGGGCTGATGCAAATATTTTTCCATATTTATATAAGTCTTCATGTCTTAGACTAGATTACGGTGGGTCGGTCCACGGTATTAATTTCTGATCATGATTATCCACATATATATATTATGTATAATAAATTAAATTTATAAATTTGTCTTCTCTTACCACCCATGATAATTAAATTATTCATTATCATCATCATATATATATAAGTATAAATCATGCTTTGTTAAACTACAAAAAGTGCACTCGGGTGATCTTACAAATCTAAAGTTAATTATTTCGAATATATATATATATATATATATATATATATTATACACATACATACATATATGATGGTCATGACCATCGATCGATGGGGAGATCAAGACAGGGCAAGTACGTACAACGTTTAGTTTTCTGGATAAGATTTTCTAATCTTTTTTCTCAAAGGGCTTGCTGGTTGCCTACGCATCCTCCTTTAATTCTGATCAGTATCGTTTACATATACAGCACCCAGCTAATTTAGGCCAAAAAAAAGAGGGAGACCAGCCAGATAAGACCAGCCACGTAAGCAGTAGCGTCCATGGAACTAGGAATATTTGGAAAATGAGATAAAATAAAAATTTTGTAACTAATAATAAAATTATTTGAATTAAAATATTTTATTGAATTTCAAAAAATGAGAAAATAAAATTTTGAATAAAAATATTATTATAATAGTTAACATTATTTTTTATTTTGAAATTTGAAAAAATAATATTATTTTTTATGCTTTGTTTGAGAGTTTCAGAAATTTATATTGATTAGATAATGATTAGATGAAAAATTAAAATTAAAAATTAAAAAGTATTTATATTTGAATAATAGTAGTTGAAAAGAAAGTTATAAATTCTTTTTAGATGAGATGAAATTCAATTCTTTTCCAAACAACCCCTAATTCTCTATTCTTTTTTCCTATTAATCTTAGACTAAATTAAATATTGAAGTAGATTTCAAACCAGAAAAAACAAAAGCCTTAAATTTAATGGGGGGTACTCAGTATATTTTATCCACTGAGAAGTCATATATATTATGTACGTACTGAAAGCTAGAAAAATGGTTTTTTATTTTTACAAGGCATATATATCACACCATATGGTCACTTACTACTGTACATAATTAAGGTGAAGTGATAACTAACCTATTCATGTTGTATCATTTCAAGATAAATGATTATTTGTACCGAGTTATTTAGGATGAAAATAACTGTTTATGATTAAAATTGACTCATTTTAATAAAAGAAAATAATAATTTTCATCGCAAATAACTGATCATAATTTTTTTTTTCAATTTTCATCCATGACAAAATCATGCAATACCCTACGGCTCAAATTAAGGATAGTACGAGATGTAAGCTAGGTTTAGGCACATATATATGTATGTATCCCCGTTGACAATGTGTTTCGCACCCTAGGCAACTTCTTCGACGATCCAATGGATCTGCAAGACACTTGAGAGTGAGGGCTCGGAGTGGTGTGAGACATCTCCGATGCCTAAGTCAATATGAGAAGAAGAATGATGCTAGAGAAGAGAGTAACTCCAAGAGGTTCTAAAAATATCCTTTACCTAAACCTAGAGGTGGGTTTATATACCTCAGTCGAGGTGGTCCCCACTCTCTGTCAGTTACCCTTATGTCGTATCGGGTGCTGCGCTTGTGGTAGGGTGACTACCTGTTGCTCCAGACACCATGTCGCTGCATTGAATGCAAGCACGCTCATTTTCACGTATGTTCCCTATGGCAAGTGGGAGGGAAGGTGCACCCACTATCGGGATTTCTGGAAAATGTGAGAACACAGCCGAGATTGTTGCTCCCTCTGTGCATTTAATGCAGCGTGATCCCCAGCCATGTGTATTGGCTACGGTACATGCGGGTGATGTGATGGTCCCTTTCTCCCTCACAAGTGCCCCTCGAGCCGAGCCCAAGTCTTCTGCCTTTCACTCTCGTAGAGGTGGGCCATCCACGAGTTAGGTGGGCCTTCGAGGGAGGGAATCAAGTCGACCCAAAGGGGCTAGGAAAATATGCTTTCCAATTATCCTGCGAATTCCCATCGCACATGTGCAATGAGAATTTAAATCTTGTCTGACGTGCCCCAAGTATGCTGCTCAGGCGACGCGGGTGGGCCACACCCATGGCGTGTGTCAGTTACTCACCTTGTGCCTGGGGCACTAAGTAATTACTCCACTTTAGTTGTTGGCAACGAATTGGTCCATGTTTCCCACGCGCACAGGTTTTTCCTTTTTGTGCCTGGGCCACGTGACGGTTTAGTTTACCATCATTACGTGCAGCAAGGATCTTGAGATCCGTTTCTGACTTTTCTTCTCTGGTGGCTGATGTCCCTTCCATGCATTGGGTAGTCCAAGCGGCACGAGCCCCTATTTAAACCCAATTCCTCTGTCACTTTCCACCTTCTTCTTGTTTTCCCTCTTAGTGCTCCTAATACTCCAGTCAACTTCCCAAACTTCTCGCTGCTATCTTCTTCCATTGTTGCTTGTTCCAATCATTTTCTTCACTCACTTTCCTACTACAGATGGCTCTTAAGAACACTCCACACCCTAGTCCCAAGAAGTCTCGCTCTGCCTGTCCTGAAGGCCCCTCTGGGGAACATGAGGGCTCAACTCTTCCTGAGGTTATCAGGAGCCCGCCATTCTTTGAGGGACAAAACTAGTCCTCGACGGCCTCTCCCACCGACCTCCATTCGGTAAGGGGGCCTACGGCATCCCTGATTCTGTGGTTCTGGAAGCTCCAAGACCTCACGTAGGGGCCATCGATTCAAAGGGTTTGGTTGCGAAGGTGGCTCTCTTTCCTTTGATGTTTGCGAATGGGTTGCGGTTTCCCTTCTGTCGACCCATTTGTGATGCCTTGGACTACCTGCGGCTGGCTCCTACTAGCTCCACTTGAAAGCCTAGTAGATGTTGGTTTCTTGTAGCATGATTTATTGCATGGCACTGGGCATCGAGAATGAGGAGTTACCTAACCTAACCCACGAGGAAATTCCTCTCTACTTATGGAATGTTGCGTCTTGACAACAACTTGTGCAGTTTTCGGGCACGAGGCAAGAAACGGATCGCCATCCTAGAGTCTCACTTTTCTCATTCCAAGGATTGGACCAAACACTTCTTCTTTATGTTGAGCCTAGGCTGGGAATATACCGAGGGTAAAGCCATGCACCAGGAATTCCCGATTTGTGCCATTTGGGGAGTTATCTCGAACAACAAGGACATCTCCTTCACTTTGTCCAAACAGGAAGAGGCCCGGTTGGCGGTCGTTCTTGCTTGGGTCAAGGATCATCCCGACAATGTTTGGATAGACATCGCATCAACTGAAGTCAACCTCACCCGATACCTCTCTTCACCAAACTAATCTTATGTCTTGCGTTGGTGCTTTCTAAGGGAGCAGAACCCTCGAGGTAAAAAAAAAGGCATGCCAAGTCCCACCAAGGCCGGAGGTAGGGGAAGGAGACCATGCATCGAGCATGGGGCCTCCAGTGGGACTTCAAGGGCCGAGAGGAGGGCTCCTCGTTGTGAGGATCTCTTTCAGAGCTTGAAGGCTTCAGGTAGCGAGACTGAGGCAATCGGGGAGCTGATCCCTCCACAAGATTCAAACGATCTCTTGAAGTCCCTTCTTACTCAGGTGCGAGAGTTCTTGTGGCTAGTGCATCTTCCAGCCAAGTGGGTGTTGTCTTGCCGTTGTCCAGTAGTGCTCCAGTGCTAACACAGTCGGCGCTCCAGTCTCCAACCCTTTGGTCAACCAAGATCTCGGAGAGGAACTCAACTCCAAGGGAGTTTCGTGAGCCAATGATGCCTTTCGAGGATGTCCCGAATGTGTCCCAACCTCCTACTATCGAGCCTCAGGTTGAAGTTTCAGAGGTTGCAGCTTTCGTTGTAGCGGTAGAGAGTTCAGGCCATGATGGCAACGACTCGGGCAACTTGCTAGTAGTGGGACTTGGTGATGACTGAGTCTCCATACCTTCCCCACTCTTCAGCCAAACTCCCGAACCTGAGATCACCTCATTCCCCACATTGGAGGAGCCTGCTCGTGACACGCCTCCCGTAGACAATGTTGGCATCTCAGGAGCAGGCCTAAGGAGGTGACAAGTCCAAGCACCACACGGGCAAAGAGTCCCCCTTCTGGTGGCATTCCTCGCAACGTGAGGTAGTGCAGGGATCGCCAAAGCCTCCCATCATTGAGGAAAATATTGGCCTGGGGACAACGAGGCCAGAGGTAGTGGTTCCCAAGGATGTGCCTCTAGGGTTGATCGAGGTGATGCCAGACTTGAGGCCGATCTCGGACGGAGGGCAAACTGGCATAAGGAATATTGGTGGGGCCAATTCCTCTCGGGCGCCTACCCAGACCATCGGAAGTCGTTCTGGGGCGACTGGCCCAGGTTTTGAGAGGGCAAAGGCGAAGGCCAAGGCCATCAAGCATCAGGCTGAGAAATTAAGGGGATTTTTCTTGCAGGTAACTCAATTTGATTTCCTTCGGTTGCTTATTTGTTCCTTTTCTTTCTTAAACTTGCCTATGTCTTAGGGACCTGATCATTTGGCCACCCTGATTGTGGAGGAGAGGGGTGAGTTTGAGGAGGAAGTCTAGGTGCTCAGATCCTTCGTCATCCTTGCCCGCCTCGAAGTCTACAAGGCAAGCTAAGAAGCAAAGGAGGTGGTTCCCGAACGGAAGGTCGTGGTGGAAAAGATCTACAAGCTACAAGCTAGCCGCCAGCGCCATAAGCGTGAGTTAGCGGGACTTTTGTAAGACGTGGCCTTCCTCGAGGATGTTTTGGCTAAGGTTTAGGATGCGGCTAGCCAGAACCACTTGGAAGCTAAGCTCTTAGAGAAAGAGCAGGACTACTTCAAGGATCTGCTAGTGAAGCAAGAGGATGAGTTGGACGAGTTAAGGGGGTCACTTGACGCCCTCAAGGGCGATAAGGCAAGGTTGGTCGAACAACACATTTCAGGCATCAGGTTGTACAACTAGGTAATGAGCAAGTACTTGGAGCTGACCAAGTTGATGAAGTGCAAGGGGGAGGTCGTAAAGAAGCGGGATGCTCAGATCAAGACTCTAGAGCAGAGTTGACTTCGGCCCGTGATACGATACGATCCCATGACCTGCATATCCAGGCTCAAGAAACCAACTGGGAGGCTGCCTGCAAGTCCTTGGATGGCATGTCAGCCCAGATGCAGATGCCAAGTCTGTAACCAGGCTTGGGGCTACAGTTACAAAGAGGGCCTCGATAGGTTAAGGGACTACTTGTTGCAGAACCCCAGGAAAGACTTAAGGACTCTCGATCTGGCTCCCTAGCTCCTGATTGGCGGGCTGCCCACCACCAAGGTGATCTTCTCATCTTGGTCGTCCGTCTTCATTCGCTCCTTGTTGAAATGAGAAAGGTACGATTTCAGGCTTTCATCATCTCGTTACTTAACGATTAGGAGGTATGCCACTGGCCATTTCCTCTTTCTACTTGCCATAAACTATGTTAAGAATAGGCAGGTAAGCTCTCTGAATCTGTCGATTGACCCTAGGGGTAGCGCCCCAAACCATCCCCTCGTTGCGCATTTCAACATTAACAGGAAGGCTGGGCAAGCTATCTCCCCTTGGAACCCGTTGAGGGTCATGTGGGTCTTAAAGATCTCCATATGCTCAAGGGGATCCTTGTATCCATCATACATCATCATTTGAGGGTCCTTAAACTTGAGCAGGAGAAGTGCCGCCATGACTTCCACGCTATATGGCAAGTCAATGCTAGTGAGCAAATAATCCACAGAGAATGACGTGCCCATCTTCTTGGTCATTTCCTCAAATTTATCCATAAGGCCACGCAACTCGTGATGCATCAATCTTCTCTCCTCCTCGGTTGCATCTACTCCCGCCGCACTCTGTGACTCGGCGTGCTCATTTTGGCTTGGTTCGACATCTTCTGTGGGTCCTCTGCTTCCTCTCTTCAGGGCTTCATTCTCTTGCTAGAGCCTTCCCACTTCCGTCGTCAGTCTCCTGGCAAATGGCTTCCATGCTTCTTGACAATTCTTCTTGTCCACAGGTGGTCTACGAACACATTGTTGCCAGCATACAAATGACACATTATTCAAAATATCCCACAGAAGGCGCCACTATTGACGACATGTCTCATACCCTGAGCTCCTCTGGCGATCCAATGGACTTGCGAGATAGTTGAGAGTGAGGGCTCGGGGTGGTGTGGGACAGCTCTGATGCCTAAGTCAGTATGAGAATAAGAAGGACACTGGATAAGAGAGTGACTCCAAAAGGGTGTAAAAAGATCCTTTACCTAAACCTAAAGGTGGGTTTATATACCTTGGTCGAGGTGGTCCCCACTCGCTATCAGCGTGTTACCCGTGCGCCATACCTAGTGCCGCATTTGTGGTAGGGTGACTACCTGCTGCTCCAGACACCATGACGCTGCATTGAATGCGAGCACACTCCTTTCCACATTTGTTCCCTGTGGCAGGTGGGGGGAAAGGTGCACCTACTATCGAAATTCCTAGAAAAGGTGAGAGACCAGCTAAGATTGTTGCTTGATCCCGCCTCTGTTCATTTAATGCGGCATGATTCCCACCCAGGCATGTGGGCTACGGTACATGCAGGTGATGTGACGACCCCTTTTTCCCTGACGCGTACCTCATGGGTCGTGCCCGGGTCTTCTTCCTTTCACTCTAGCAGAGGTTGGCCAACCACGAATTAGATGGGCAGGAATCAAGTCGACCCAAAGGAGCTAGGAAAATATCCTTCCCATATCCAATTAAAGGTCCCTAGCATATAATCGAAATCACTCTAAACCGTGGCCCAAAAAAAAAAAAAGGAATAGATAGTTTAAGAATATTTTAAATGAGGACAGGCACATATAATATATATTAAAGTTAAAGGGGGAAATAAAAACAGACTGATTTGTCATAATATTATAGTACTATATATGTTTTATGACGATTTCTTGTCCTATACTAACTAATTTCCTACCAAAGCTATATCGTTTTTGGTAGTGATGGAACACACATTTATATATAAGTTGTTTTATTCTTATATTATGGATGGGAAATTTTACAAGATAATATATTTATATTTGCCTTTAAACTATATAAATATAAATATATTATCATAAACATATCAAGAAAGTTGTATTGTAAGATTAATACTTGAACGTGTTAAATTATGTAATAAGGTTATTTTGATATCTAATATATATATATATATATATATTCTCTATATATATAAGGATTTGTGATACCATTATATTAAATGTTAAAAGGCCTCATTTAATTTGAATATTTTTCCTTTCGATATACTTTTAGCCGCCCTTGGCTTTTAAATTATACATATAAAATGATAATAAGAAGTTAACATTTAATATCATTTTACTTCAAAATTCACTACAACAAATAGTACTTGCTTTAGCCACGGGTTCTTTTTACACAGTATACATTAGTGTCAAAAAGTGGGTTGTCGACACGGAAACTCTTGGCGGAAGTAAAACTTGACTTTTTCCCAAAATGTGATAGTGGTGGATAAACATTTGTGAGTTTAAACCTTATGCTGCGACAATTCAATTTTTCTTGACGAGTTTATATCATGGGAGGCAAAAATTTTCACAAAATTTGTTGGTTCTCAGGAAAAGCTTTTTAGGGCAAAATATTGAATATATCACGGCTACTATTTCTCGTCACAAAAGGTAAATATATAAAAATTACATCCCCCGCCCCCGCAATAATCTCCTCTTCCAAATTAATTGTAGAATTTATCCTCATCCTGTAAATCAGTTGTTTCCCACCAATAAATATCATGGGAGTGACTAATTTCCACCACTAATGTCATCAACATATAGGCTATTGTCATAACTTCACATATTAGGTAATTACTTATGTCACGGCCAACTGACATGGATAACAAAATTTTGCTACAAGCTCGTGTCACAGGGAATATGTATTTCCCAAAATATGTCGTGGTGGATAGTAAGTAGTCCCAACAAATGTGTGCGTTAGCATTGTATAATTGTTTCCTAAAATTGTCGTAAAAAAACCAACTCTAATGACGAACTATTGGATGGGGAGAAACTTTATGCCACTAAAGTTTCTACAAAAACCATCATGGATAAAGGGTTTTTCTGAGCATTACTTCCATGGATAACCAGACTATTTGTCACCACAATAGTCTGGTTGGCCACATAATTTCCCATGGATAAAAACAGGAATTGCCACAATTTTTGGTCGTGGGAAAAAGCTAGCTTTTGCCATGAAATCAGTTTTTGGTGGGTAACATATTTTTCTCCATGAATTATATGCCACAAGCCAGCCACCAGAAAAATTGGTGGGAAGAATTTTTCCTGACTGATCCATAACTTATTCGGGCCACTATCCTTCATGGCTAAAACTACTATTTATTATAGTGAAAAGTGGTATAAAAGTTAAGAATAAGGCAATGTACAAGTCTTACATGTACAAATTCCACGCAAGTTTTTAATGAAAAAGTAAATCCCACAAAAAAAAAAAAAAAAAGATTTTTCTTACACTTCTACACACAACAGAGTTCACTATTTAACAAAACATTTACGCGAAATTTGTATACTAGAGAGTTGTACAAATCATTACTGCCTTAATATTATATATATATGCTGCAATACTTACATAAATAATTAATAATGTCGGTCGTGAAGATAGGTAATGACGAGGGCCTTACGGATATCTAGGAATAATATATAGAATTTTCATAACAATAGAAAAGCAAAAGATTCTCTTTTTTATATGGCTAGACAATTAAGAGAGAGAGAGAGAGAGAGAGAGAGAATCATTTGTGTACAAAGGAGAGGATTCCACTAAATTTGCTGCGCTTTTAATCTTTTGACGCCGATCTTTATTGAGTTTCACGATCGATCTCTTGTAACTTTACGTCCTTCTATTACTGAGAGTATGATGTAGCTGTGAGCGCGCTGTAATGACTCATATGTAAAAGAGAAGAAAGGTAAAAAAGGTATTGGCATGGGGAGATGAACTTTGATCTCCTTGGAAAGGTTAGGAAACCCTTCAAAAGGATGAGTACTGGGAATAATAAAAGCAAAAGGCAAGGTACGTATTCAGTCAAATGGAGAGAGAGTACGACGTAGTTGCACCAGACTGGATCTGTACACAGCTAGGCTTTGTACTTTTTTTTTTTTTTGTAGTGCCAAGATAGTACTTCAAAGTTTAACCTAAGTAAAATTATCATGTGTTGATTGCATGCCTGCCTTAGTAAAATTATCAACCTTCTGTTTTTCCTCTTATTATCCTTTACCTTTAAAACAAATTAATAATTTTTGAGTTGCGCATGCAAATGATAAATATATAACGGAGAGCATTTTACGGACTTCCGATGATTAATGTAGGATCAGTCAGCTTTGTATTCGCAATCCTAGACATATTAGGGTTGATAATATGTGAAACGACCCATAAAACTAACACGAATTAACATAACATGAAATTAATGGATTTAGGTTTGATATAAATAAATTCGGGTTAAAACAGATTGATCCATTGAGATCACACACTTAATAAACAGGTCAACATGCTTAACCAGAAACCAAACCACAATAACCTGTTTAAATTTTATTTAAACATTACAATTTTTTTATTATTGGGTTGTAATATTGGTATTTTTCAATATGTTTATGTTTTTATTGCTAGGATTGTAATTCTAAACCTATGCTCATATTTGTTATTATTAGGGATATTATGACTAATAATAAATATAGATTTTAACTTTTATATGAAATTATGTTAATCAAGTCATGAAATGGGTTAATTATGCGGGTCAATTCAAGTCATTTACATAAAACAGATTGAAATAGATTGTGTCGTATTAACCAATTTCTAATTAATTATTAAAAATATCAAAACTGATCGCATCACATCATCCGTTATTTAAATATATAGTTGTATTAGGGTTTTAAAGTCCTAACTCGTTTAGATTAACGAGTTGTATTCATGTTGATCTATATTGACACACATGTAGAACCCTTGAATACGAATTGCCATCCCTAATAATACTATGAATCTTATGATCACAATATATATGTAATCAATAAAAATTACCATTACATATTTCAAACGTACCTAATAATTTATTCGCATGAATGCGACCACGTACTTGCCAACAAATCGAACGCGGATGAGCCTGGCCAGAACACAGATTTTCAGAGAGATACAAGAAGAAAGCACTAGAAAAATTAGCTCCAAGACAAAGAGAGAAACTACTAGATTCTCAGAGAGAAACTACTTGCCAACAGGGGGAAAACCCTCATCTTTAAAATACTTTTTTTTTATATTTGACGAGTCATGAGACGATATTTTTATCTTATTTCTGCAAAGCTAGCCATATCTAGCTGCACAATACTTATCTTAAAGGTACAGAAAGAATGGAGTGCGATGGAAGTGAGTTCAAACAAGCTAGCTAGGCATCATGTCGATGATCCAGAGTATCAGAATTAGGGATCACTCCATCTGCATGCATGATTTGTGATGCACTAATTGGTGAATCCAGTTACACATGTCTAATCCATCTTTTTCATCACTAAAGTGTATATATATATATATATATATATATATATATATATATATAGCAGTGATGTGTGCGGAGATGCCTCTTAATTCTATTCTTTTTTGTTTATCCTTTCGAGGCCTCAAACACGGGAAGGAATAAAGAACTTTGATTGTCGAGGGAAAAGAAAAGCAGAAAAAAAGAGCAGCTAGCAGCTAGAATATTTGAGGAACTTGGCCTCATTACACACTGATCATCTATATATGTATATTCAACATGTATATATGTAGCTAGCACAGGTAGCTTAGCCATGTGCATGGTTTATAAAATAACAACAACAAAACAATTGCACTACTGGAAGAGCTGCCTGCCTAGTCATAGAATATTAATCCTACGGCCTGCCAAAAAGTGAAACAAATATATATATAGCACTCTCATGTCTGTCTGTCTGTCTCTCTTCCCAAACATACAGTTTTTTAGTTAGTTTTTCTCCCCCACGAACGGTTAATCCAAGAGGCATTCATGGCCAAAAGAGGTAGCTTAAGATGGCTGCAAACGAACACCACCAAACGGGAAATTCTAATGATCATTCGGTGGAGGCTAAAACGTGGAGGTGGAGATCATATGACACTCAAGTATATATGTCTCAACCCTTGCCAAAAGATACATGATCATGATCATGATCATGATGATGCACCAAAGAAATGCCAAATAAGCTATACCTCTTGTATTCATGCCTTGCCCATTTGTTTAATGCTGCATTTTAGAGAAGACAGCGCCTACTATCCATGCATGGTTCCCTCATACATATAAAAAGAACAAAGAACATATATAAGTATACATAGAGATATATTTGAATAAGAATTAATTATCTGTTAAAAACTAATGATAACCTTGATGATAATATTAAGAAAGTTCTGTAAAATTTATCTTATTATGGGGTTTCCAGCTAATTAATTAAGTAATTAGAGCCAGCAAGTACTTAATTCATGGGGACCAATCAATGCATCATGAGGCTCCCCCACCTAATTTTGGTCAATATTGGAAACATTTGTATTTTCAATATTATTTATCAGCAATTATTTTCATTAAACAATGATAATGACGCTTGGATACTACTAAATTCAGTTTATTGTATTAAGTTTTCTAATATATCAAGCTCAACATATAAGTAAATAAAATAAAAAAGGGATTGAGGATATACACAACATGTAGGTATTTCAAAAAATTAAACAATCATTAGTTACATTAAGAGCATTAGTAATGGACTCAACAAAGTTTGGCCAAAATTTAGTTAGAGATCAATTCACTTTTATAAATTTAGCTAACAACTTTTCAACAACACAAAATAACAGACTCTTCAAATCTATCACTATTCTATATATTAAAATATTGATTTTGACATTTTCATTTATTTTAATTATAATTCTAATTTGAATATTTATTTGTCATTAAAAAAGTACATATTAATTTTCTAACTTTAATATTAGATTTTAAAAGAAAAAATTGGCATTAACTAAGCATAATATTGCAAAACTAGAACTTGGAATACTTCTATAAGATGATGCCACATCATTGAAATAATAACTGATGGAGACTGACTACCTTTTTGTGGTTAAGTTTAGGATGTGGGCGCTTCTTGCTTCTGAAACGAAGAGAAATTTTCTGGAGTTATGAGCTCATGCGAAACGAATAGCACGCGAGAGCGAGAATTTTTTATGCCAAAATAATATATGGCCAGCAACTTGACTCAACAGATTTGGCCAATAAAAATTATTAAAGTTAAAAATATTGTAGTTTTGTTGAGTCCACTTGAGTGAGTTTTTATGTAATCTAGTATTTTAACTTTTGCCAAAATATAACTTTATTGAGTCCACTACTAGTGCCTTAATCCAGAATAATTTGATGGCTTCACGTATTTTGTGAAGAGAAATGCTAGATGACAGGTAAGCATGGGGGCTTGAGTTGTCAAGTTCTGATTGGTTGACAAAAGAAACATTGAGATTAATGGCAAGCACGAACATGTAGCGGGGGAAATGGGTATGTGGTGAGCTTATAATTCTTTTGCACAAGCAGATCTGACTCAGAGGATACCGTCGCTTTATCGACATAAAGTAGTTCCTTTAGTTTTCTAATGAGAGTTATCAGATTCCTGTCCATGAGGTGTGCGCATTACGATAAATATATGAAGCATGCTGCCTTCACTTTGCATCATCTCTCTCTCTCTCTCTAGATCGATCTCTCTCTCTCTAGCTCTGTTTGTTCGTCTTTCTCCCAGAACGATTTGCATGGAACATCAGCTTCCTAAGATGGGGATGATCTACATGATGCAAAATGATCATGAGTTGCCATCTTATGTTCAAGGAACGGCCGTCGACGTAGGATCCAGCTTTTTTGGTGATCCAAATTATATCATCTGGGGCGCTCTGAATCAGAGAGCCCTTCAGGAACATGGAGGTAACGGATGCATGAAATCATTATCATCAGCATCACCTGATAGTCTGTTTTCGGGTTCCGATTCTACTTCTTCCACAGATCAGGAGGCTTCTGTTTCCACTTTGACTAAAAACATCCCTCGTTGCACCAAACAGAATCTTATCCATAAACACCATTTGAGTCCGTTTATTTCAGGATTGAACTCTGATCATGTACCTCCTGGAGCTTCAGCATCAGTCCGTGCCAAAGAAAGCTTCATGATTCCTGTAAACTTTTTGGATACGTTTCCAAAGCTAGCCCAATCTCAAGTTTCTCAACCATCTTCTCCTTCTTCATTTTCAGTCACGGCAGCCAAATCCCCAAATTTAACTTTATTTCTGCAGGAACCTATCACCATGTTAGAGTCACGAAATGCAGATGACTCGCCTGGCAAGAACGTTAACATAAAGTGTCAATCCATATCATCATCTTCCAACCCTTCGTTTCCTATGTCCAAACCTGGCCAAATTCCGTCCCATCGGGACAACGAATGGCACGGAATCAAACGAGATTTGAAAAACTACTCGTCTTGGCTCAGTACTTCCAAGACGCAGCCCATGAAGTACAATACACAAAGAATGCAGGATGAGCAACAGAAGACTGATTTTTCATCACAAGGGAAGCTATTCAGGGGGGTGAGACAAAGGCACTGGGGGAAATGGGTTGCTGAGATAAGGTTACCAAAAAATAGGACTAGGGTTTGGTTGGGAACTTTTGACACTGCAGAAGAGGCTGCCGTGGCATATGACACGGCGGCTTACATGCTACGTGGGGAATATGCGCAGTTGAATTTCCCAGATCAAAAGCATCAACTTCAGACCAATTCTTTGAATGGAGCCACAGCAGCCCTTCTCGAAGCAAAGCTACGGGGGTTATCCCAAGGCATTTCTGCCCATACAAAGCCAACTGAGCCACCACAAACATCACCAAAGATTAACCATCCATATGATGAGAATACCAAACTCAAACATTTAAGCCAAAACCCATCAAGAAAAGAGTGGCTGCAGTTTGAGACGTTGGAGAGCAAAGTCGGTTCGGAGATATTGATTGAGAGCAAGAAAATTACTCAAGAGGTATTGTCAGATGTGGATGCCGTTGATCAGTTAAGTACAATGCCCTCCTTGGACATGGACATGATCTGGGATGCTCTTTTATTCTCAGAATCATGACCATCAGTACTCCTCTATACCCTACATTTTCATGTTCCAACTGCGCTGCAAATGTTATAGTGTCTGTGGATAGAGCTCATCTTCGTGTCGGTATCAAACATAACCACAAACCATTTATCTTTCAGTAGGAAGACCTGCCGCCAATAGTTTTTATCGTTTCCCCATAAATGGTCGTATTATAGGTTCTAATTCCATCTTTGATCTCCATGATCGTAGTTGCTTAAAAGGATCTTCTTTATGCAGTTATTTCCTTTTATTTTCCCCTTTAAATTCCTTTTGTGCTGTTCGTAATTTGTTTGTTTGTTAGGTCTATTTTGTTCTGTTAACTACTGCCACAGGAAGGTCTTGTAACTTTGGACTTAGAATGTGGGAAGAGGCTTGATGGACCCCTTCCACTTAGGTCGTACTAGGCCTGTTAAAGGACCTTTAAGTACTTGGGTAAGGACTAAGTGTGGGCCTATTGCAAAAACAGAAATTGGGCTTGATTAAAAGGGTTTTGTTATGTATAGTCACTATTCATCTTCACCTTCTATATCTGACAATTTTTTTTTTTAAAAGATGTGCGGTGTGGGATAATAAATAGTAACGGATAAAAAGATTTATTCTAATTAAAATAATATTGTAGCACCCCGCTCATGTTTAAGACAACGGAAACAATTACAACCCAATCTAGAAGAAGAAATTGATAGTGCCCACTCGAGATATGGGATATATATAGTAATAGACCCGTAAAGAGAAATCTAAAACCGTACCTTTTTTTATATAAATTTACGTGATTTGATATAACAAGTTAAATTATAAAATTAAACATAACAAAATTTTGACATATCGCATTAAGCTACAACCATTTGTAAGCATTCTTCATGTACTTCTCTCTTTAATTCTAATTTATTACTAGATTAAGGAATGAACTTATAAAGAGACACTAGAACAGCAATAAAATCAAAGAAAGCGAATTAACATCATGTCCACATAGAGAAGTATTGACTTATATACTAAAAACTAACAAGCTCCTATAAATTTTATATGTGAAAAATGAATGAAGATTCCTTCAAACTCTTACTCAAATCTGAGGGACATATATATATATATATATAAATATAAATAATTTATTCTTATCCATATGGATAAGAATAAATCTTGCAGGGCAACCTTCATGATATGTTTATCACTTTCCCACTTGAAAGGCGCCAAGATTTCCAAGTACTTGAATACTTGCAACGACATCCTTAGCAGACATGAAAGCATTGGAGCGAAGAATCGAAGATGGAGGTGAAGATAAAGAAGTTAATCTTCTCCATACTTTGCTAGATACTTGTAATATTAGTCACAGTTTTAAGTTGTTCTAAGGTTGATAGGCTAAACTTGGATGTACGTGTGACTAATCCACTATATATTTGTCAATGAATGTTAAAAATGTGCTTCATTTGAGGGTTTCTAGAGAGGGAGAAAAAGAGGTTCTTCTTACAAAAGGTACTCATTCTAGTGAGTGGGGCGCCTCATCTAAAAGCTGTAACTCGAGAAGAAAATCTAATTAACGTTTTAAGTCAAGAGGCTGGTATGAATAAAAAACCACTTGCTAGAATTGTTGTTTGAATAAGATAAACCATTTTTGAAAAGGTAAAAGTTCCAACTAGTTTGAAGTATAAATGGTATGATGCAACTAAGGTCCAAGGATGTTTGATGTCATTGTCAGAACATTTGATTATAACTTGATGTGAAGGGATTGAAGAAAATATTAATTTCACTTTGGAAACTTTATTGTTTAGGCATTTGGATTGGGAACTTGTACTTGGAAGTTGGATGGTTGATGGTTGATGTTGCTCATCAAATGGCATGGTTGTGGTAAATGATGAGTTTTGGTGCGGTTATCACATATATATATATATATAGAAGATTGAATTTGAGTGAAAGCTCAGGCATGGAGTGTTAAATATTTTGACATGAACGTTAATAATTGGATCTTCGATTTTTTATGATCTACAATAATAAAATAATAATAATTCAAAGACGTACATTTCTCCATCTCTAATTTAATGAAGAATTTTATTGACTATGAGAGAATGATCACCCTAACAACTTAGCTTCCAAGTGTCTCATAATGGTTAGAGGCATAATGATATTGTAAGTGAGAACTCTTAACCCCTCGGTACTATTATAGACTTCTAACCATCAAGAAATCTAGAGACTTTGTGTCCCACTGTGATTAGATATAGAGTTAATCTTACCTCATTGGAGTTAATCTTATCTCATTTTGACTTATCAATTAAGTTATAAGTATTGAGCTATTCTAAACCCATTCGGATATGGGTGTGGAACATAGATTTTGAATAAAACTCTTGCATTCTCCCACTTGGGTCATTCACCCATAAAATAATATTTTTCGTTCATGTGTTTATTACAAGAAATTAATCATACTACGCAAATTCATTTTCAGGAAACTTTCATAACTCAAAATACATTACATGAGTTCCATAATATCAAAGTCAAACCAGCTATCAATGTGAGTCATGGCGGTTCTCTGTTATATGACCAACAAATTCTCTTCCATGTACCACTACACCAGTAACTTAATTCAACGCGATCTTTAATTGGGACAATTAAGGTTAATACTGTAATATCTTGAGTTCTAATTCATGTCTATTGTAAACATTATCTTATCATCATTCATTTACATCATTTATTGTACATATAAATTGGAAAGACAAGAAAACAGAAACAACCATAATAGATATATTTCAATGTCCAGTAGCAAAATACTCAACATATCAATGAACTCTTTAACATGTTCACATCATGGGTATAAGCATATGACCCATCTTTTCAACATGTCCTTTAAAGTATAATCATTAACACACTATTGTTATGGACATATTTGTTTCTATACTTTTTCCTTAACACTTAGCTATTTAAAATTTCATTAAATACTTATCATTCGGAGAAAAATATTATGAGGAATTCTTGCAATACTTTCTTAGCATCTTGGCTTTAAGTTGACAATTCCAAATCCTAAAATAAATTTTCTCAGTCAGATACCATACATTGTGGCCTTAAAGCATACTACAGACTCAGTCTTTATTGCACACAAAGCAGTAAGAGATTTGCCTCATATTTTTTTCATAAAATAACTCTACTAGATAGCAAAATACATAGTCATAGTTGTATTTTTCATCATTAGAGTAATCTCAAAAAATATGATCTAAATATCCAATTACCTTAAGAGTATCAATAGTTCTTCTTAAGACAACAATATAGTCTTTAATTTCTTGTAAATAACCTTGCACTCTTTTCACAGCTTTTGGGTCAAACATCATTGGGTTACTTTGGCAACAACCAAGAATGCTAATTAAAAACCTGATATTCAACATTATACAAGTTTGTACAATCATCAAATTTATTATAACAATCATATATAGAATTTTCTTAACAACCTAATAAATTCGAGGATACAGTAAAATACTGAGCATGTCACATATTATTTTTAAAGCATCAATTGAACGACAATTCTTCATGTAAAGTCTTCCAAAACTCTATGCAACTATACTAAGACAGTCCTAACAGTCATCGTCGTGGTATTAAAATTCAATCTCAATTACGAATGATGTCTCATTCATAAATTTCATTTTTAAACATATTTAGAGACATAACTTTAATGTCATACTACAAATCACGGTTCATACTGGCCAAAAATTCATATACATACATGACCATAAATACAAATATATTCTCATTGATCTTAGGGTATATACATTAACAATAAATATTTTTCTTAAATCCAAAAACTATATTGGCATTATCAAACTTCAGATACCAATTTTTAAAAAAAATCTATTACATTTTCTAAGTAATCATTTTAGTCATAAATCACTCTATAAATTCAAAAACTGTATTTTCTTGTAGACTTTAGACTTTCCCTCTATAATTGTTCTATAATTGTTTTCACATCTATTTAATGTAATTCTATAGCACAATGAGTTACTAATGTCATAGTGATCCTTAATGAGTTCTTTCAAATTTATTATAAATCTATTTCTAATCAATGCTCATTTCTTAGTGAAATTCTTAATTACAAGTCCGACTTTATATAAATCAACATTGCCTTTAAGGTCAGAGTTTTGTCTTCAACACCGATTTACATTCGACTTTTTATACATTTCAGACAATTTAGACGAAATTACAGACTTTATATTGATTCAGAGATTTCAATCACTCTTTTATGTATCGGTCTTTTATAAAACCACTTGTTTCTATAACTTGTGAAAATATATGCGAACCTTCATTTATTTTTATATCAAATTCAAATTTTTTAAAATACACCACGTAAACCTAACCAAAAATCAAATCAAGAAGATAACATGAGGTTACCTGTTCAAATGTCTCCATGGCCAATTCTTTAGCAGTGTTTATCTGATAAGGTAGATGATCATTTGCTTGTTATTCCATATTATCATTAAGATAATCATAAAATGAATAAGTATTTTTGAAGTACAGTAATGTACTTCACAACAATCACATTTCTAGTTTCTATACTCCCACTGAGTTTACCAACCATAAGGAACTTGACATTTCAATTTTCTCAAAATTTAAACTATGAATAGAGACAATACAACCTAAATCATTTGAATCTCCCTAAGTAATCAATAATGTACCCATTAACTATTATACGATCCAACTTTCTTTCATTTGGATTGTAAAGTCTTATTTTAGATTGATTATTCATATATGTGTATGTCTTAAATCAAGTATCATATCACTCTACAACTCAAAATACGTATTTGAAACTACTTACTATGAACACAATTTAATATATATGTCATTGTCTTTAATAATTTTACTGCACATCTTTTCAAGAAGTTAACAAAATAGGTCACGGTTATGGCTTGACTCATAATATTTTTCCTGACACTCACTACTTCAATCCAATTCAATGATTTTCACATTTCTATCTAAGTGCAATTTCACCCCATGAGAAGTTCCTCAAGAATTACTAATGGCCTAAGGCTTCTCATGTAGCAAATAGATACATTCATACCATGAAAATCATCTATAAAAGTAATGAAATACTTCTATCTATCAAATATTATAAAGAAAAATGTTTACATGCGTCTATATGCATTATCACAAGAAACTCTCTATTCCTTATACCATTTTTTCTTAATATGTTTGATTTGCTTTCATTTTATATAAATCAACACACATCCTGAGATTAGAAAATTTAAATGCGAAAAATATTTTATTTACTAATCTCTATAACCTTTTTTGAAGATATTCTATAAACTTTTATGTCACAAATTATGTTTCAAATTCTATGCCACAAATTGTAAAAAAATTTCATAAATCATTTTCATTTGGTTCTAATACATGCCTCATGAGTGAAAATGAGAAACTTTTAACAAAAGCATTATTGTGAAGGAATGAGAAATAAAAATTTTATTAGAAAAAAAAAATGGAACAAATATCAATGGCATTTTGAAACAATTTAAAAATTAGAACATTTGTGCTCGAGTTCAACCACTAAAATAAGTATCAACATTTAAGAGTTTGATTGAAACCTATACATACAAAATAAATATGAACATTTGCACTCGAGTTAAAATAAGAATGTATAAATATGTATAAGATCTTATTCGAAACTTATACCAAAAAAAAAAAAAGGTTTACCCTTCCTTTCGAATCATATCTTATGCTTAGGGCACTTAAATCTTTATGTGTTTTTATTTCTTTCAAATTTCAATTGACACAATTCTTATATTTTCATCATTTCCTTCTTTTCCCAAAAAATACAAATGATTTTTCATACAAATTAGCAAAATAAATTTGTATCTAACTAACAACCATACTACCAACTTGTTCATATCTCATTACTTTAATGAAATAATAATACTTCTAAAGTAAACTATTATGTACAAAATTAAGAAATTCCTATAGTTTGATATGTAGTAATTAATTCAATCTTCTTAAACATTGTACTTTTCTGAACCTTATTACTATTCTCAATAATAATTTATGTTAGACTCAGAATAGATAAATCCAGGTCTAAAACTCTTAATGTAAATTTGGTATGTTCATTTTTATAGAAACCTTGTAAAGATATTCGTATACTTACTACAAGAAAAGCATTTTAATCACATTAATGTTTTGAGTTCGACACTCACAAATAATAATAGAATTTAAGTTATTATGGATGAACTAATAGTATCATCGAGATCCCTTCTTTGGGAGTGAACTCCAACACACAAAATATTCCCTCCTATTTTAAATTATGTGCATGAATTAGTTGTATCATCATAATTTTCCTTTGGGAGTAAACTCTGACATACAAAGTGTTCTTTTCAACCCTAAATTATGTGGATGAACTATCTGTATCACCAGAATTATTCTTTGGAAGTAAACTCTGACATACAAATTATTTACCCCAACTTTACTTTGATGGATGAACTAGTAGTCTCGTCAAAATCTACCTTTGGGAGTAGATTTTGAGCAAATTGATCACTCTAACTTTACTTTAATGAATGAACTAGTAGTATCATCAAAATCCTCCTATGGGTCCTTTGGGAGTAGATATTGACACACAAATTGTTCACTCCACCATATCCTCCTAACTATGGAATTTAATAATTTTTCACCAAAACTTAAGAAAATCTTGTACCTTTAGAAAACCAATATTTTATTTAATTTTAGTGTAAATGTTTGTCCCATATTGAATAAACAATTATATATGGAATTATAATTTAAATAATAACCAAAATAAATATTAAAGAATTCATACATGTATTTAACAATAATAACATACACATAAAAGAAAAATAAAATTTAATACATGTATTTAACAATAAATACATGCACATAAAAGAAAATAAAATTTAATTTTTTTCTTTCTTTCTTTCTTTTATGGCCCATTTATACTAGTCCGTTGGATTTTCTTTTCTTTATCTCAGACTGGGCTAGAGCGCACTGTTCGATCCTATAGCCCAACCCTTCTGTTTTGAAAGAAAAAACCCTAGGCTCTTTCTTCTTTTTTTAGCAGCCGCCGCACCAGAGTTCTTCCAACTCTGGGCTGCCACGGCTGCAGCCATCGTGTCCTCGGCCTCCTCCCATAGCCGATGTCAAACTTACTACCCTTTTTTTTTTTTACCAAAATATCACCGCGGCCAGTGGGCTTTAAAGCCCTCTGCCGCCTTTACAAAAGCTCCGGCAAGGAGGTTCTCACCTCCTCTCAGCACCAAGCACTGTATTTCATAGTATTGTTTTCCAAAAAACCCATCTCAGAGATGGATCGAGCCACCATACTGAGAATCTATACAATGGTGGCGGTTGTTTCCCATCCCAGGGTGCCTACAAGGCACTCCGACCACCTTGCGCCACCCCCTCCAGTCCCCACTCAATGGCTCCATCTCTCTGATTTTTCTTTTATATCAACGGAAACCAACAAAAAATTCTTATCGCCTAATCGGGGCTTCTTAGCCCCTTTACGCCGCCTTTTAAAGCTGCCATACATCCCAAGTCACCGGTAAGGGACTTCGACCACCTTACACCATATATTTTCAATACATATAGCGGCTCCTCAACTACCAACATAGTGCAGACAACGAGGGAAAAAATAAAATAAAACCCAAGCAAAGATTGAAGCAGATGCATCAATACTTTGTGGAATCATGAACAATCACACGAGAGTTTTTCTTTTACAGAAATATGTCAGCATAAAATGGGAGAAGTACGCGGTATTATGATGTTAAATTAATAAACAATAATATCAAATCTATATTTTGTCGAGACCATAAAAAATCTATAACCTAAATCTCTAATGTCACATATTCAATATTTTAACATGAACATTAATAATTAGATTTTCGATTTTTTATGATTCACAATAATAAAATAATAATAATTGAAAGATGTACATTTTTTCATCTCTAATTCAATGAAGAATTTACTAACTATGAGAGAATGATCGCCTTAACAACTTAGCCTTCAAGTGTTCCTGATGGCTAGAGGTACAATGATGTTGTAGGTGAAAACCCTTAATCCCCTCAACACTATTTATAAATTTATGGCCATCAAGAAATCTATAGACTTCATGTCCTAGATATAGAGTTAATCTTATCTAATTAGAGTTAATTTTATCACATTGTGACTCATCAATTAAGTGATAAGTATTGAGCTATTCTAAACTCATCAGTATATATGTGTGTGGAACATAGAGTTTAAATAAAACTCTTACATAGAGATCATCTTGTTGAATATGCATGGCGTTAAATTGTGTATTGGAAAGCGTCATCGGAATTTTGTGAGCATTGTGTTTGGGCATAAGTGTAAGGGCATACTTGATTGATTACATTCACTCCGATTTGTGAGGCTTGTCTTGCATTCATTCAAAGCCAAAGGGGTAGATCAAAAGGTGAGAGCTTGTCAGTTTCAGAAAAACGGGTTCAGCTAGAAATATTTGGGAAGCTTCGCATGAATAACTGGCCAAGTATGACCATAGGGTGCGAGTTACTGGAGCTCAAAGCAAATTTCATTTGGACTTGTCTAATCCAATGTGTTTTTTTATATAATATTAGGAAAATATTCCTGAGATGCTTTTAGCAACTCATTTTGTGTCTTTCAAACCATGCATGCATGTCCTCCAGAAATGGTGAAGAAAATGTGCCACGTTGCATATATAGCTTCTTGTAGGGTCAAGCTTAATGTTTGCCATGGCTAAAAAGAAAGGGTAATGCTGGGGATACCGCTGAGGATCCTACTCATTGTCCTGCTTCCATTTTTTTATTTTTTTATTTTAGTTTATTTTTTTATTTAAAATTTAAAATTTAAAATTTTTTTTTCACATCATTTTTTAATATTTTTAAATATTTTAAAAAAAATCACAATATTATTAAATAAAATTTTCTTAATCATTAAGTAAAAAAACTAAAAAAAAAAAAAAGTGAGCGGGACAATGAGCGGGATCCTCCAAGAGAATCCCTATCATTTTCCAAAAAGAAATGATATTCTTACTGTTATATAACAACTTGTTTATAACTATGTAATAAAATAATACTATTTTAACTTTTATTTTGACTTTTACTTTTAATTTGATGGGTTTAAATTTAATAAAAAATATTATTATATTTAAAGTTATTTATAGATTGTGAATAGGTTGGTTGTAAACCTATCACTACTCTGGCTTTTATTGGGCCAAATATTTCTTATACAATTGGAGTTGTACATCTCTTGAACATTACTATTTATTATCTCCACATATCACACATCATATTCATTTTTTTATTTTTTTTTTAAACTAATTGAATTATTCAACTCATCATCCATGTACCATAATTTGATAAGATAAAAACAAAAATAAAAAACAATTATGCATAGTATATGATGTGACGATGATGTATAGAATTTCTCATATCAATAACATATTTCACTTTTCAAAATCTTCCCGTGAATATGTACTAACATTAAAACTTCAATATTCTATTAAAAAAAAAACACTTCAATATTCAAGACGAAAATTCTGAACTAATAGAATTCCACACAAAAATAACAGAAATGATAACAATTGTTTAAAAACACCAAAATAATTTTTTTTATCTCTAAAGAATATTTTTCAGATAATTATTTGCATCATTTTTCGCAATTTAAAAAATATGAATTTGATCATTTGCATCAATTTTCTTAATTTAAGAAAATGTATACTTTTATGTCCTCTTTCTTTTTTCTTTTCCCATTTCTTCTTTCTTTCCCATCTTTCTTTTTAAATCACCTTTCAATCCAAAGATTCAAAACATTTTTCCACTAAAACTTTTTATCCTCATTTGATTATACAGATGAGATAAAAATTAAAAATTAAAAAATATAATATTAAAATATAATATTTAATAATATTTTTATTTTAAAATTTAAAAAAATAAAATTATTTATTATGTTTTATACAAGAATTTAAAAAAATTATAATGATTAAATAAAATGAGATGAGATAATTTGTATTGTATAACCAAACAAGGCCTTAATCTCTGAAAAATATATTTCATCTACTTAATCTTATCATTTTTTTAATATTTAAAAATTCAAAACACAAAAACTTATAAAACACATCTCTACAAACATCAGTGCCACCAACGCATCTTCAAACTCCAACATAAACGTATCTCGAAACCTTTTTAATTTAAATATATTTCAGAGAAACCCCACAACTTTAACGAAACTCTACAAAAATCTATCTCAAAATTTGCTCATAGTTTAGAAATTTGCAAGAAAATCCTAAGCCACAAGCAATTGCCTCTTGCCATGCCACATGCATGCAAGTAGCAAAGAGGTACACCACGTGGGTGGCTATTTTACTTTTGTACAAAGTGTGCATGCCACAAAATCAAGCCCATCCACCCTCAAATTTTCTGTTCTTTTTGAGATTTGGCGTAGCATATTCTCCCTCACCCTCTTCAATCTTCCCGTCCACATCCACTGTATTCAGTGTTCACATCTTGTAGGGTGGAAGCCGCTGTTGTAGTGGCACTGCATCACTGATAACCTGATCACTCCTTAATCTCTCCCTGTAATCCTCCATCTCCGCTCTGTATCTTTCTTTATCTCTGACAGCTTTCTCCTGATAAACCTGAACTCAAAAGGTTTCGAAATGCATGCTTTCTTTTACACAACAAATAAAAAATAAAAATAGGATGGAAAAACATGATTGAATGTCCAACTGAAACTGAAAGTAAGTAAAATAAACACGAAGCCTCCTTACTCCTTTTTCAGACTCTTCTAACTTGTTCCACAGTTCACCGATCATTCTACTGATCTCCCTGTCCTTCCCTGGATGCAGTGGTTTCAGTCTTGCATGCTGCTCTGCAAAGAAGAAATTATACCCACTTCTGTTTGGTTTTGGATGAGCCGGATCCCTCCTTTTTATCTCGGATTTCTTCCTGCGCCGGCGAGCCGGTACAGGAGAGCCTCTGTCATTTCTGCTGGCAAAGACACCATAGTTCTGTGGCAATTCCTGTAATGCGTCCTGTGGAGCCAGATATAGCACACCCTTTAGCTTCTCTGAGCCTGTTGTGACAGTAACAAGGTACCCATTTTCAAATTTCCCATCGATGACCCCTATCACACTGATAGAAGACTCAGTCGTTGATGCTGCCTTTGCTGCAAAGACAAATAAGAGAGGAAAAAAGGGAGTGTTTATTTAGTTACCAACTCTTTTATCAAATAAAAAAACATTGGCAAGAAAGATAAAAGCAGATGCTTTATTCATTGAGAATATCAACACGACTAAAAGCAGATGCGACCCAAAAGGAAAGCACATTCTTACCCACAAGTCACGGTAGATTAAACAGCTATGAATTTGTGGCCTGTTGCTTATTATTCCACATCAATGAAAGCACAGTTTTGCTCTTATTCAAGTTAAGTATAATTCACACCCATGAAGTTCTCGGGACTTGCTATAAGATATCAAGATTGAAGAGGAAAAACAACAAGCCAAAAGGCATTGAGTTCTGATTCTCCAAAATGCAATAAAGAAAACAGATAATTAGAACAAGACTGTTACTCCTGGAGGATCTAAGTTTGTGTAGAAGATAGTATGGTTTCCCCTAAAGGAAGTCAGACTCGGTATTAAATACTTGAGCTAGAACAAAGCTGCATCTGGAACTGATGGCATCCCTCCACAGATGGTTGCCCATCCATCTGGAACTGCTGAGCAAGATCCAATCTCTTTCAAAGTAAGAACTTATAAGGAACTCATGCCCGTTGATCGTTCATGGACTTGTAGAAACCTTCTAAAGTTGAGGTCATTGGTGCGTAAAAAAATCATCTATGCAGTGGGTAATCATTCTCAAGCAGCCCAAGTATGCTGGTCTTTATCCTCCAATGGCATTTTCACTATCTCGAGAGCATGGGATACTATCAGGAAATGGGGTTGTTGGTAGTTAAATTAGTTTGGTTTGCTAGGTACATCCCTCATCATGCTTTCATTCTTTGGTTGGCTATAAACACATGATATACTTTCAACATTCAGCATTTTGAATTGTATTGCATGCTTATTTTGCAATGATGGTTTAGAAGACAGAGTACTTATTATGCTCTTGCTCGTACACACAACGAATCTGGTTTCTTTAGTGGGGCAAATGCAACATCCCTCTCTACTTAGGAAGAAGTTATTGCTTGGTTGTCCATAAATGCCTAAGGCAAGCGCCTCCATTCTGACAGTTTACGTCTGACCATGGTTTACTTCATATGGAGTGCCTGTATGTACAACTCTAGCTCACATTGGACTTGATATGTTTTGGGGCCTTGGGCTATTTATTCTGACAGACAGTTTGTGTCATGACTCTCTTTCAATCCTCCTCAATGACTACAGAAATAGCAAAGACATGGGGACTCTTGGATAATTTCCTTTGTTAAGTCAAATGGTTACATATTATGGTCTGGCTTGGTCTCTTATTTGGTGTAGCTATTGCTGAGATTTCTTTTATATAGCATCTTTATGGCTGTACATGGGAGTATGCCCCCTTGATATTGTACTCAGTTTTTCAAAACAATAGCTAATGCTAAATAAGATTTATAGCTAATATTAATATCGCTACACCCAATTTTATCCTCTCTTTTTCCTCCAAGATTTTAGGAATTGAAAAGAAATGTGGATACCTCCATCCAATTCTGCAGTATTTATCCTTTGTGGCTGGAGCAGAGCTGCTTGGATTTCTGGTGTTGGCTGCAAAGACTCTGTTCTTTGAATTGGAACTGCAGTTAAGGTTGGGCTCGTCAAAGAATCTGCCAAAGATAGGTTTATTATAAAACTGAATCCAATAATAATTGTTGAAAGAAGGGCTGGTTGCTGTATGCACTCACCGGAAGATATAGGGACCCATCCCCGAGCCTTGAAAAAATATATTTGTTCATAGTGATGAAGTAATGAAAAATAGTACTTGCGCAGCACAAAAGAAGCATTAGTAGCTGTGCAAGGAAAGTTGAAAACAGCAGTTACTTCTTTCCATCTTCTCTCCCTAATAACCTGTAAATTCCACTTTTCCAGATAAGTAGAAATTACATACTAAATTGCACTCAGTAAACAATAAGAAAAAATAATCGGGTAGAACACAAGAAAGAAGAAATCAGCAAAGACAACTAAGGTTCATATTTACTGGTCTCCGATTTATCTATTATATGTATGTTGGAGTTTCTCGTGTTAGATTGTTGTATAGCTGTAAGTTCATGTTAAAAGTAGAAAAAGAAAGGCTGGATATTGCAGAAAGCTAACAACTGAAGTCACTTCATGACAGGAAAACAGCATACATAGGCATTAAACGAGATCTCACATCAGCATTCCACCCTTCTGTTCATCATTTTCGTGAAAGAAAAAAAAACATGCATATGGACACTAAAGTTGGAAATATAGAATTGAGAGATACCAAATTTAGCTGATTGAATTACAGTATTCAAATCAGAGAGAGAAATCCAATGTGGAAGGCCTACTGCATTTAAAGCGGCCCGAGAGCTCTACAAGGGTAGCATTAAATGCATTGGATTCCTCCTCATTGTGTTTTCTCTCTTTAAATTGCACCCTGTAATTCAGATAGACAATGGTAAGGGGCTTTCACTCGAGCTATGACATTGATATCATCTGGAGTTCAAGTATTTCTAGTTAAAATATCTCTTAGGGAGGAAATCTAACGTTCAAAGATCTCAGGTGAGGAATCTTAAACGTTCCCATTAAACAGAAGAATGTGATGGCTTGATCTTATATACAGAACACCCATAAAATGAATGACATCATTTAGCTAGCACTATAAAAATGTAAAGAGTCAAAGACCCAAAGGACCACCACAACTTTTCAAACACTTGTCAACGGGGACATTTTTAAAATGACATTCTGATGAGATTACAAAATTAAAATTTTAAACAAAAGCAAGCGCATGCCTGAGTCCCAAATGCGCATTCACATACAAGATGATAAAAAACTCAACTAACTTGTTAAATTACTTCAACTTACCCTTTCAATACCTCCACGAGAAGTTACCTCCACAAAAAGTCGATGCAAGTCAAGGTCTTTACCTCCAATGATAGGAATCCTATAATCGAAGTGCAAAGAGAAAACTATATAATACCAACAATGAACAACAAAGCTCAGTAAAATATAAGACCGGTCAAGCAGAAGAAAGAGAAAACACATTCTTGGCATAGATCACATGGAGCATGTGATAATAGCCCAAGCAATCCTATCTAGTTGAAATGCCACCTACCTCCAAGATACAGGTCTGTCTTCCTAAGAGTATAAGAACGTACAAGATAGTGTTCACATCCAAGAAAGTTTGTAGTCAATTGTCACCACAAATACACATATGAAGGCAACAGATGTAAATAACAAATGCATGAGCAGCACTCAACATTTTGACATGCCAGCACCTACATTAACACTTGTGAGTCAGTCTCACCTTAAGAAAAGGAAGAGAGGAACACAGAGGATTCAACCGAGTAAGGCAGATATTAACTCTGGTGCCTATATCCTAACATTTTAAGCTTTTGGAAAAATTGGAAAATCAAGCAAGGAGTTTGGGTGACATACCATGGGAGATTAATGAGATAATCACCAAGACATTGCAAATAAATGGATTACTTACTCATTGCATTGAGCCAGCACAGAGGAAATGAACAAAATTGTTGATCATTTAATGCAAAAAAAACAACCGTAGATTATTTAATAAAAAAGCCCAATCATGGGGCATTGAAATGATGCATGCTGCATAGGCTGTCCTTAAGATAAGTATGTACAAGAGCAATAGATTTGGTTGACATGTTGGCAACACCATATAGAAAAAGCTGGATTATTCTAATGGACCCGAATGTCACATAGTAATGACTTTTGATCATCCATAATTCTTGGGAGGTATCTGACCAATACACTTTGTGGATGGGATCTACCAAACATCTTATGATTGTTTAAGGAAGAGTTTGTGACAAACACCTGGTACCACAAAACAGTCAATGGAACACCCAGCCCTCCGACATCTACGGTTTAGTGATGAAAGCTTTTAATTTTCTTCTGTCCAGCCAAACAATTTCTAATTTTTCATACACTATGATACATTTGGCCTGTATCCTATTCTTATCCCAATTACTTGCCAAGAAGAGGAATAATACAGACAGATATGCCTCCCTGTGTGTTTGATAAAAGTTCTTCAATGCTATAACCTAAATCTTACACATGCAGGTTTAGAACAAGGGATGCAAGATGCAACAAAAAGTCCACTTAGATGAAGTAATTCTATAACAAGAAAGCCAGCTTCTTGCTCTGTTCAATCAAAATCGATCACAAAAAGTAAATTGATATTAAATTCACTGAAGTGAATTAAAAGGAAGAATTATCACTAGCTTAGGAAAAAGTCATTAAGTACAGTACTATACTGGTTAGTTAACTAGAACGGACTTGGAGGGGAAAAAATAATAGTAACTTTAAAAAAAGTAGGACTAAATCTAATAAATTGGTTAGGCAAATTGTAATACCCCGGTTTGTGTATAGGAAGGTGGTGAATGAGATCCCATATTTTTGGGGATGGAGAAATTCAAGCCCAAGTTTAAGCCCTTTATAATGATTTCAATGGGCTCCAATTAAAACCTTGATTAGTCTATTTGGAATATGGGCTCATATGTGGCTTGGATTTTCCTTGGATTGTTACAAATGGTATCAGACCCAGACGAAACCAGAAGTATGGGACTTAAGCCAAGCACCTATAATAAATTTTTTATAGGAAAGATAAAGTTTCCCTATAATAATGGAATGGCTTAACTAAATTGCTAGTGATTTAAAGGTGAAGATTGCAGTACCCCGGACTATGAACAGGAAGGCAGTGAATGAGATCCCAATTTCTTTGGGATGGAGAAGTTCAAGCCCTTTATAATTATTCCAAGGGGCTCCAGTTGTAACCTTGGGATATCCTTGGGGTGTTACATAAATTGAAGCAGTTAGCAGTCAGCCGGTGATGTGCCAGCTCAAGGAAAAATTGTATATTTAGTCAAACTTCAACCATATTCATTAACTTACCCAAAAGGAACAACTTCTAAGTCGTAATGTACACGATATGCATGTAGTACAATACCCAACGTATGGATATAAACATCAATAATTTTTTTTATAAGTAAGAAGAATTTATTAATCCACATAAGCAAGCATAGCCCAAGTACACACAGAAAGTATACAAAAGAAAAACACCTAATTACAAACTAAGAGCTGTGAAAAACAGCATAAAAGTCATTGAAGCTAGTCTCATTCAATACAACAGCTGAAGCCCAAAGTAACTACGTATGGAAGAAAAAATCTCTAAATCGAACGTTCCCCATTGTCAAAACAGCGACCATTCCTCTCATTCCAAGTACACCACATAAGGCATAATGGCACCATCTTCCAAACAGCCACAACTTGACGATTACCACCCTCCTAGGCATTACCCATGCAGTACCAAGCCTAGTAAAAATTTCATCCCATAAAGCCTTAACCACGTGAATGAAGTTAAAAGACTTTTTAGTTTTGCAAATTCTTTCCACAATTCCACATTATTTAAAGGTCAAAAAATTCTAGCTGCTGTCTTAAGGCAAGCAAGAGTAAGTTCATGATCATAACTTCGAGTTAGAGCCTATCTGATTATCACAGCAAGGGCCTGAAATTAAATACTAAAACTTGAGAAAACATTTATTGTTGACGATGCCTCCATCTTATTAGGAATAAGTAGTTCAAAAACAAAACAAGGCCATAAACGACAAATCCTGGAGCTGGAAATAATGATAGAAGATTAGTAGCATACTGCCATACTCAAAACAATCGATAGTGCAGCGCTAAAATACCCAAGAAAACATCACATAAAAAATTAGGATAATGAAAACAACTACCGAACTGCTCTCTATATGACAGATTATATCATAAGTCACGGTTCGTTGTATTTCTGCTTCTACAGAGAATCATAACTTGACAAACGAAGCGTCAAGACAAAGGGGTGAGGGAGGGAAGGAGAGAGAAAGTTTACATGAACTTAGTCCCAATGGAAGCATGGAGCGTCTCCAAAGTATCCATGAAGAGCTTAGGACTGGCTGCAACATCATCATATTTCGCAAGAGGTAGAGGATAAGGATGATAGTTAGAGGATGCTTCTTTCATGGGCCATGGACTTCTGGCACAAGAAGCTGACGCCATTGTCCACTCCTTTCCACACCCCTAACCTTCCTCTTTCCTTTCCAGTTCAACCATCAACCACTTTACTATCTACTGACTACTCGTTCTTCACTGTATAGCAAACACTATTATAAGTGAGAGGGAAAACAACAGAGTCAACAAGGACTACTTGAAAATCAAGAAAAAATTAACACTTGCAGGCAGCACCAACAGCATGGAAAAGCAAAAAAAATGAAATCTAAGAAAACCGACGAAAGATTTAACAAAAACTACACGAAGTATCTGGAAAGATGAGAAAAGCCAAAGAGTGAATACAGAAAGACAAAGCCGATACAGATAAGGGAGTAAGGATTAATGAAAACAAAAAACAACTTAAAAAAAAAAAACCATTCGAATCACCATGCAGATTGCAGCTGAGAATTGAAGCAACAAGACAGGTAACCTTGTTGACCGCTGAAATAACTCCCAGTGCCAAGGATGATATTCAAAGCCCAAGAAAAACGCATGGTACAGCATAGCTGTCATTGCCATGAATTCCTCCAGAGTACCAAGTATGTGAACAGAAAGAACTCGTCAAAGCGCAGGCCTTTTTCTTTTTTATTTTTTAGGCCTTTTCGACCAGAGGCTAAAAAGAAAACACCCTTTTAGGTTCTGATAATCGGTAATAAAGATCCAAATGCAAAAAGTCCCCCCTCTCTCTCTCTCTCTGAGCCAGACTTCACAGGCCTATCTAGGCTATGACTTGTCTGGCATTCCAAAGATATTATAATATCTGATAGGTACTTAACAGTTTCAGACATAGAATTAAATAATGAATGGTATCTCAAATGAAAGTCCAATACTCTTTTTCCTCTCTTTGTTCCCTACTTTCTGACACCGTTTCTGGCTGAAAAGATTTAGAAGATACTATTACCAATGCCATGGTGGGTTGCAGTAGATGGGGGTAGTGGCTATCAATCAGGAAAAGCAACCTTTTTCTTTAAATAAGACGTATTGCTCATATAAAAAAGCTGCCCAGATGAAGAAAATGACATACAACGCTTTCTTACTCCTAACCAAAAAAAGAAAAAGAAAGGAAAGAACTTACAACAGTGATGGATTTGGCGTATGAAAATGAAATGGCGTATGGATTTGTGTTTTGGTTTTGGGTGCTAAAACTAAAACACAAAATTTTATTTTCATCTCATTTCATCATTACATATTTTTTAAATTTCTATATAAAATATAATAAATAATTCAACTTTTTAAAATCTCAATACATCTTTTTTAAATCTCAAAATAATAATAATATTAAAACTTAATATTTTAAACTTCAAAACAAAACATAAAATTCTCATCTCACCTCCCAAACATACCCTAAGGAAGAAGCTTTAAGACTAAAAGCCTATATATAATAAGTAAAGGGTCGAATTGTTATATTTTCTTCTCTCTATGGAAAGTATTCATATTTGGATGGTAGCACTGGTGAGGAAGAAAAAGCAACCCTAAGACAAATGTGTCCGAAATATGTTTCACTACAAGACAAGATAACAAGGGTATTTCTTGAAAAGGAATGTTACGTATCATTCCACATTAAATATTTTATATATTTTAAAATTATTTTTATTATTTTTTATTTATTTTATTCTTATTAAATTAATTAAATTGTTTTATTTATCATCTATATATTATATACCTATTACAAAAAATAATTAAAATAAATATAATGTGTAGTATATAAAGATGACAAATAAAATTATTTTTTGTGAAATTAGACTTCCCTAATTAAGATGGAGTGTTCAAACAATTTTATATATATATATATATATATATGGTGGGTGCCCAAATCAAAGGCCCGTAAAAAAGAAATAATAATAATAATAATAATAATAATGGATGTAAAAGCAAATGCACATACAAATAATAATGGAGGTGGGTGAGAAGGATATTGGGATTAGCAAAACGTTGTCCAATTGATTTCCCGATTGAAACGGCACTCAAAAGATATATAAGGCTAGGGTGAGTTTGGATGTTGAAGTGACTTGAGTTGAGTTGAGTTGAGTTGAGATGATAAAATATTGATAAAATATTATTTTTTAATATTATTATTATTTTAAGATTTGAAAAAATTGAATTGTTTATTATATTTTGTATTGAAATTTGAAAAAGTTGTAATGATGAGTTGAGATGAGTTGAGAGTAGTTTACTAACCAAACGCAGCCTTAAGCAAATGGATATGGACCAAAAAATAAGGGGTCGGGATGAGAGATGGGAGCCGTAACAGCAGCTCCTTGCTGCAATTTAATACAGGCATTTAAACACCATATAGAATTAGTAAATACCTTAATATATACATTTTCTAATAACCATTATAAAAAATAAAAAATAAAACCTTGCAATTCTCGATGGTATTCCCTTGAGGAATATGTGCATTATGTGGGCTATATTTGGACATTTATATTGTATATGGTAAAATAAAGGTGGTGGGTCTTATAAATAGGTTTTCTATTTGTGGTAACAGAGACTATAGGCTTGCAAATTGACTGCATACAAGTAGGAATGGACATGTCCTTTCAATATGTTTTTTTGATAGAGAGCTACTACATGTATAAAAAGATTATATAAAAATAAATCTATAAACTGACATAACTTTATAGAATCCGTTAGATCTACTTTTAGGACTGAAAACCGAAATAATCAGTTCGGTTTCCTCATGAAACCGGAACCGACCGACTGGCCAATTATGAGAGTGAAAACCAATCGAAACCGACCGGCTTACGGGCTGAAACCGATCGGTTTGATCGATTTTGGGCTTTTTCTTGGGCCCTTCTTTTGGGCCTTTGTTCTATTTCAATTGGGCCATCAACAAACCATTTTGGGCCTTTTTTTTTCCTCATTTCATTATCCAAGTTCTTTTTGAGCTTTTTTTGAGTTGATTTCATTTTAAATTTTAATAGTAATATCATTTATAATTTTCTACTATTACTAACTAACTATATTAATTATTACTTACTACTTATTACATAATTAAAAAAAATAAAAATAACTTCACTATATGTTTAGTATTACTTAATACATATTAAAAAAAACATAAACAAAAACAAATTGTCTTAAGCATAGCAAAATACAACTAAAAAATATAATATAATTAAATGACAACAAATTGGATATTTGCTACTTGCTTCTTCAATTTCAAGCCGTCAACCTTCAATCTTCAATACTTGTCACGTTTGATTGTGTGCTCAACTTTATATACAAACATTAATAAATATTAATAATAAGAATAAAACATCAAATGTTAGTGAATTTGGTTTATAAAAAATACTAAAATTAAATTATAATGAAAACAAATAAAATATTACCTGATTCTACTATGAAGCTCTCCACATTATCCATAGCCTCCCGGATATCAATGGTTGTTGCTGGATGTCTTAACCAATTTTAAGTACAAATCAGTGCCTCAACAGTTCTCGGAGCCAATGAACTCCAACAAGGGTCAAGCACACGACCTCTCATACTAAATGATGACTCAGATGCAACCGTGGAAACAGGCATAGCCAATAAGTCTTGTGCAATTCTCGCGAGTATATGATAGTTAGCCTCATTAATTTTCCACCAAGTCAAACGATGTGGAGAGTACCTCACAACCATCTGATAAATATCGATTTACTTGTATTTTGAAAATATTAGATCCCATGGCAGAAGATGTTTTATACTACTCGTAGAGCCATTTGGTCTCACGCTTGCCATCACCATCATTCATGGTTCTAGATGTCGGAGGAGGCACATGTTCTTGATTACTCGTGGTGGAGCTGAATTCCACATTATATTCTGCATACAAATCTTTCAATACCTGTTTCACACTCGACACCAACTCCTTAGCACGAAACTCATCATGAACTTTCTTCAAGTGTAAAGTAAGAAGTCCTAACTTGCTTCGTGGATCAAGCACAACTGCAACTAACAAGAACAAGTTCAGCCTATCTAATGACCCCCAATACTTATCATACTTTGTTCTCATATTTATGGTCATACTCCTCAAGTAACTATTAGGACTCTCGCTCAACTCCATCAACTCATTTTGGAGATCACAAATCTCCAAAAAACTGGTGTTGGCTGTCACATATAAAGACCCAAAAAATCTATTAGTAGCATCATAAAACATCTCCAAAAATTTAAGAAAAACCCTCACTGTCTCCCACTCCCTAGATTTAGGAGGTCCCATGTGTCCAGATCTAGGGTCATCATCAAAATAAGAAAGGTAATTATAATCCTCACTCTTCATCAGCCTAAAAGCCTTCTCAAACTTCTCAACCGCCTCCAACATCATATAAGTTGAGTTCCATCGTGTCTGTACATCAAGACACAACATTTTCTTACAATCAATTTTTTCTTTTTCAACAAATCTCTTAAACTTGTCTAATCTTGCAGGAGATGAACGCACATATCTAACTGCATTTCTAACCATTGTGATGGCGTCATTACACTCTTTCAAACCCTCATTCACAATAAGATTCAATATATGAGCACAACATCTCATAGGCATATACTTACCCCCCAACAAATTCTCACTCAAAAACTGTTTCAAATATGAAATTGCAGTATCATTTGAACTTGCATTATCAACTATCATAGTAAATATTCTATCAATGCCTCAATCATACAAGCATGACTCAACATATCTCCCAATAGTTTCCCCTTGATGATTAGGGATTAAACAAAAGTTAATGACTTTTTTTCTACAATTTTCAATTTTGATCAATAAAGTGTGCAGTTAGACACATATAATTCAAATTCTGTATTGATGTCCATGTATTGGTCGTCAACGAAATTCTCATGCCACCATTTTTTAACACTTTTTAAGTTTTTCCTTTTCACTTTCATACAATCTCTTGCCACTGTGACACAACATGGCACTTTAAACCGAGGTTCAAAAGACCAACACACTTTCTTAAATCCCTTTCCTTCAACAATTCTAAATGGTAAATCATCGACAATTACAATCTCTGCAATCGCCAACCTCACAACATCTTCACTATATTTGTGGGTTACAAGATTCCTTAACCTTCCATCACTCTCTCCAACCCCCTCTTCAGGTGTTGCCTCACCTATTAATATTTTTTGGTACATATCCAAAGGATCACGTTTATGAGGATTTTTAGGACATGAAGGCAAATGGTTTTGTATTGTTGAAGTCTCATGCCTCTTTGAGTGGCAAGCATACGTCTTGCCACAATAATTATATTTAGCCTTTGGATCATCTATAGCACAACCCTCCACCTTCGTAAAATGGTCTCAAACAATAGATGGATCCCACTCTTTTCGTTTCTTAGGTAATAGACAAGTAGTACTAGTAGGGGCACTAGGGGGTTTTAATGACTAGGTCTCCCTCACATCATCTCCCAAATTAATGGTTGGTGTTGATGCATCAACATCAATCAAAGACGACGAAGAATCCATCTAATTATAAAACAAAACATAAATATTACACGTTAATACTTAATACGTTATCACGTACATTATCACAACAGCTACTTTGCAACATAGCAAACATCACAAGTCTAAGACTCTAATCTAAGTTTAGTTCACTCATCACATTTCATGCTTTAAATTCATTGATTCAAACTTTCAAAGACTGGTAAGAAAATAAAATTAACAAACATAGCCCACAATCCACAAGTCTATCACAGATACACGCACACAAATTATCACAGTCTATCACAGTCACACTGTAAGCACTAAGCATTTCGGGCCTAAGGCATAAGCTCATTTCGGCATTGCTCCATCACACACGACACAATGTCAATCACAAACAACAATATTTTTACTAACCAAGGCAAAAATAGAGGCAGTATTTCATCTTCCTCCCAAAAAAATTTTCAAGAAATTTAACAATAACAACGTTCAAAAAAATGAACCCAAAAAAGATGAATTGTAGCTCTGAAAATATCAAACTTACAGTAGGATGTGAGTCGTGTGGGTCGTCGGCGACGAGAGAGGAGACAGGGCTGTGGGTTGTCGGCAACGAGAGAGGGAGTCTGGGTCACGGGGTCAGGGGAGAGGGAGAGGGAGAGGGAGAGGGAGTCTGGGAGGCTGGGAGCGGCTCGGGCTCACGAAGAAGACGAAATGAGGAAGGGGGGGTTCTAATCCAGAAAATGTACCATAATGCACATATAACCATCAATGGTTATAGAAGTCCACAAGTCAGATGTCAAACTAATTATGCTAGGAGCATCATTCAACATGCATTTAATCTTTTTTTTTTTTTTCTTTTTCGATGATACATCTTAACCAAATTAGACTTAGCAATATTTCTAGATATAATTGGAACATTTAGACACAAATATTGTAATAAATATCACACACGTGAACATTCAACAAATTGAAAAGATAGTTTATTCACAATTGTGGCTACCAAGATTTCTCTTAATTTTTCAATATCAAATTTAGAAACGCCTACCAATACAGATCCATTATTTTGTGCTAACATCAATTGACTAATATCTCATGAACTTCTTCTAAGGCATTTCTCAATGTGAAATTTCAAATTTTCGGTTCCATATTTGCTTGCTACCAAGTATGTAGCTCCACACATCTTACACTTGGCTTATACCATTATTTTTGTCAAAATTAGAAACCATTTGAAAAAAACTCCACACGCTTGACCGTTTCCTTTGTTTCGCTTTAATTTCCTCATTTTAAAAATTTTCTTAGACATTTTCATGCACATTCAAGTCAATTAAATATTCATTTTTGCCTACTGCCTCACTCTTCTTACATTTAAAAAAAAATCCAACATGAAGACCGGCAACTATAAAACAAAAACAACAATATCATGTGACATGTACACACAACAACTACAGTAGATAAAGAGCCAAAACAAAGCAACTATAACAGATAAATAGCCAAAACACAATAATCATTATGCAACTATCGTAGATAAATAGCCAAAGTATAGTAAACTGATTTGAAGCTAAATTAATAGTATTTAATACTACCTCCTCACAATAATTAAAATGTTAGGTAATGTCACAACAAGCAAGCAAGCAATGGTTACATTTTGCTAGCTAGCTAGCTATATCAAGGTCGAATGTCAGTGCAACCAAAGAAGGTCACACAAAGTACTGACTAGGCCACCAAAACTCATTAATCTTCTTCCCAAAACATTTAATAGGCTCTTAACTAAACTTTTTATCATGAATTTAATCTTTTTAAGAACTATGATTAGTGGATATAGAGGATTCCAAAAGAAATGTGACAAAAAAAATTAAAAAAATAAAACAAAAAAAAAAGTAAATCTTATAATGCATGAAAAGCATTCTCATGGGCACTTAGATCTCTATTCTCACCAAAACAGACCATCCTGGAGCACTTGATCGGGTGCATCGAATATTCATTATCACCAAAATAGGCGGCATTCAAGCATCACCTAGGCACCTTGAGCCCTCAAAACACTCTAACAAAAAAGTAAAGAAAAAGAAGAAAAAATCCCAACAACAAGGTCATCTTTGAGCCATACATGAGTGCGCCGAAAATCAAACTCACTCTCAAAAAAACCTTGAATACTAGACCACTTGGCTCAGGTTTGCACGTCTCACACTTATGGTTATTATTATTTACATTAACATGATTGGTTTTTCGTGAAAACTTATTTGAAAAGCTAGGTCGCCCTAAAGTCAAACACTCACGGCCAAGCAAACAAGCAATTAAGGTTAACGCACACGCATGCAATCAGGGTTACCACTCACACAACAAACAACCGAGATTGGCACTAGCACACACAATTGAGGCTAACACTCATTTAAAAATGCTGGGCCGCCTTATTACCAAATACTCGAACAGGGACCGCCCTAGATTCAAACATCGGGGCCCCCAACAAAACAAGTACTTGAGGTTAAGGCATGCGAATACTATCGGAGTTAGCACTCGCGTATGCGAACGGGATTAACACTTGTGGAACAACAAAAAATCTAACCTGGCATGCAATGCCTTTCAAAAGCACCAACACCTAAAACTTCAAAATTAACATTTTATGCTGTATCACATTAGAAATGTAAATTTAATGAGAACTTTTTTTCAATAAATATTAATAACACACCTTATGCTCTTTTTCTATCATCTTTTTCTCCAAACATGACTAAGTCACTTATTAAGTACCTTTGAAGTACGAATACATATTCTTATATTGTCATAAGATGTCATGCCAATCGTATCTAGTACTTACATAAACAACTTTAATTATATGCATATTTAAATAGTATGAGAATATTGTATCATCGTATTCCAAGAAGGAAATAGTCTAACCCCAAACTAGGTTGTGTTGGAATTTAGTATCCCACATGACATGACATGTATGAAAATGTTAGACTTCTAATGACTTAAGATTATCTAATCCTAATTCTGTTAAAACAATGGTTAAACAAGAGAAGTGATTTCTTATTAAAACTCCTACTTTGATGGAAAGTGGAGTTGCAATCGTAGAAGGAAATCGGTCATCTCTCTACCATATAAATATATGCATATAGCCATCAATTTGTGTATTCTAAAGACAAAACAGTTAAGTCAAAGAAACTGTTTCCTAATACTTATATTATTTTGAAATCAAGTGTAGAGAAGAATTATGACTGTGGGTTCTGGTATGTTCTTTATACATATTTTGAGATTGTGATAATTATGATAGTCAAGATCCAAGAAATGCTTTAAGATATTATGTAGATTATTTATTTCATGTAAACTTACATGTGGTATTCGAGCTTGGTTATGACTTTCATCATTTTCTGTTATGATATATGGATCTCTAATATCTAATATGATATTTTCCTACCTTTGATTTGTGTTGCTATTAATTAATCTAGAAAACAGTTTGCGATTTCATATTTTCTATTTTCATTATTGTGTGAGTGCAGTAATCAGGTTTGCTCTTTGGTTTCCATTTATTTAGTACTTGTAAATTCTGTTAATTTTCGATGAATACATGGCCTTGTATGTTTTTAATGAAAATTTTAACTATTTTATTATTTCTTTGGCCATTTACCGACATCAAAGAAGCATGACTACCTCTTGCATTTTAATGGCAAGACTACATGTATTAGTATATGACCCTAGTACTGGAGTTTTAGAATATGCTATATATATTCTTGACATGTGCGTAATATAATATTTTCGTTGAGTAAAATTTTATTACTTAATCTAATTTACAATTTCTATGAATATGAAATTATTATATACATGATTGAATAAATCATGACGTTTTCACTTATTTGATAATTATTTTATGTCATGAGTTGAGGATATGCACATGAATATTTTTGTTGATCAATTTTAATAATATATTATAAATTAATTAATATTTGTTTGTAACATCATTGTTCAACTGGAAATCCATTTTATGAAAAATTTTGTTGATCACCAAAGTGACCCAACTAGAAGAACTCATAGATTTCAAGCCATATTTTTCAATCTTAATACTAATATCCAAAATATTAAGATAATGACATTGCAAACTTTTAAATAGTTCTTTAATCGCATAAAATATTTTGAATTGGCCTAAAGGCGCACCATATTTTAAGTGATTAATAAACTAAAGTAGAATAATTAGTATGTATATTTAATTGAGAATTGGAATTAGATAACCAAAGGTGATGGGCCTACCGAATTATGGATACCTTATTAATTATTTCTACCACATGAAAGAGACTCACCATAATGGTTACACTTTTAATATATTGTAACTTTTATCCAAAGGTGAAGTTTTCGTAACTTAATGATTATTCATTATTTTTTTGACAATTCCAAGCATTAATATTGTGAGCATTTATTTTTATTGCAGTTCTAGTTCTTGTTTCATTTTATCCACATGTTTCATATGTTCTGATACTTAATAAAACAAATTTCTTAAGATGGTGTGAATAAGTCAAATTTTACCTTAATGTCGTGGATCTCGATTTGACACTCAGGATTGAGAAACTGCTTGCTATTACTGATTCAATCATTGTGGGAAAAAAAAAATTTATGCCACTTTATGGCGAGATCGAATAGACTGAGCATTATATTGATGCAAATGAACATAAGGAACAATATTAAGTTAGTGCTTCCTAAATGTGACACTGCTAAAGGATTCTTTAATATTGTGGAACGTTTCCATTCAGCAGATAAGTCTCTTGCTGGTAGGGGTAAAAAAATTTTGGTCCGAATCGGAAAAAAGACTGGATTGAGTGGTTCGGTTTGGACCGGACCGGATTGAATTCACCCTTACTCAATCTTGGTTCATGATGTCTCCATAATTCGACTTTCGGTCTGGACCCAAAGTGTATTTTTTTAGACTGACTGAAATCGACCAAATCACTTACATATAAATTTTTTAAATATTTATATATAATATTATTTTATATAGTAATTATATAAGTTAATTATTTAATTTTCTCTAATTTATAACCATTGACTATATAAAATGTGAAATAATATATCTTATCAATTAACTAATATGTCATACAATAAATCTTATGATAATATATGTTATTATATGTAGATACATATTCTACTAAAGTACTAAGTTAGTAACTATTAACATCATAAATATAATTATAATTATTGATTTCTTTAATGAGTTAGTTACATACTTAATTTTGATTTTACTAATTTAATTAATTTTTTATATCAATTTATCTACTAAAAAAAGAAAAGAGAAAAAAATGTTCATACATATGGACCGAATATGATTGATTGGACCGACTAGACTGATAGCTAACGGTTCGGTCCGGTCCAATCTGATCCAATTCTTAGGAGTAATCGGTCTGGACCACTCTGGAAAAAGGGTGGACCAAAATTTTTAGTCCGTGAACCCCTTTCCTTCTTGGCATCAAATCGATTACACTCATATACTTGAGATTTGATGGATGAACTAACTATCATGAAATTTGATGGTATAGGTATGCATGAGCATATACTTGAAATATTAAATCTAGCGGCTATATTAAAACTCTTGAGATGAATGTGGATAAGTTTTCCTTATGTAATTTATTTTGAGTTCCTTGTCTTCTCATTATGAGTCATTTCAAATTCATTACAATACTATTAAGATTAAATGGAATGTGAATGAATTGTTCAATATGTGTGATACCCTATACTAAGTGATAAGAATAAGTAGTGTATTGGATCCCACGTTGCTTAAGAATGAAAAGTTCTTACTTTTTTAATCGGTCTAATGGGACTCCAATTGTATTCATGACTAATCATTTTGGAGTATAGACCCAAACATGGCTTGGGCCTTCCTTGGGGTGTTACAATATGTTTCTTCAAGAATATACAAAACTTAAGCAATAAGGACATCATTCAGTTCACCTTGCAAGTCAATGAGCGAAAAATAAAAAAAAAAGTGAAAGAAGTCTAAAAATAGCAAAACGGCATAACCACCAAAACAAAATTGACCTCCTCAAGGAATAAAGATTCATGAGAATTGACAAAACAATATCAATTGTGGTTTCAGTAAAAAGTTTGGGTGTATTTAGAAAGTTTGTTACAAATGTAAGGCATGGTTCAAAAAGTTGATAAACCTCCTCAACAAATTGAGGTTCATGAGAAGGGACAAAATAATATTAAGTGTTGTTCTTACAAAAGGTTTGGGCATGTTCAAAAAGATTAAACGTAGGACATAATTCGAAAATAAAGGTAAGTCTTTAGCTTGTGCATGTTTCGAATCTAATCTTACTGAAGTTCCTTCCAACACTTTGGTGGATTGATTCAGGTTCCACTGTTCATGTTTTTAATTTATGCATGGCTTCCTTATAATCCAGACCAAAAAACTAAATGAAAACTTCATAGTCATTGGAAATTGAGTCAAAGTTCCGGTTGTTGCCATTATGACTTTTAGTTTAATTTTATACATTGAATGTTACCTAAATTTGTTTTAAACAATTTATTTTTCTTCTATTTTTCATAATTTGATCGCTTTATTTAAACTTGATCTTTAAGGCTATTCTTTTACATTCCGTAATAGAAAGTTAGTTTATTTAAAAATGCATCTTTTTGTTAGTTCTAATAATTTATTTAATGGTTTGTATAAATTAAATGTCAAAATAATTTTTGAAATTTAACCGGAAAGTCTTCTAGCCTTGCATTATAATGTTAGAACTAAACATAACCTAATCGATAAAAATTATTATATCTTGTGGCACAAACATTTGGATCATATATCTAGAAAGAGAATAGAAATATTAGTAAAATATGGAATTTTTTCAAATCTGGATTTTGTTGATATCAATGTGTGTTTAGATTGTATTAAGGAAAAACAAACCAAACACAAAGAAATGTGCTATAAGAAATTAATGACTATTGAAATTTTCCATAGAAACATTTGTAGACCTTTTTACTCTCTATCTTTTGGTAGAGAAAAGTATTTTATCATCTTTATTGATGATTTTTCATTTCTATTTGTTGCATGAAAAAGCTCAAGCAGTGGATGTCCTATAAGTATATATTGCTGAGGTTGAAAGATAGATAGAATAGTGAAAGTTATCAGATTAGATACAAGTGTTGAATATTTTAGAAGTATAATGGATTGAGCTAATGCCTTGGCCCATTTGTTAAACTCCTTGAAAAGTGTTTTATATGTGCACAATACACTATACTAAGAATGTCTAAGTATAATGGAGTAATTGAAATGCATAATCGAATATGGCTAGAAATATATTAAGTAATTCTTTTTTACATGTTTCATTGTGGATGGAAGCCTTTAAGACTGTTGTTTATTTATTGAATCGAACTCCTACTAAAGCAACTTCCGATACACCTTTGAATTGTGAATAGATACGAAACCAAGTTTGAGGGACCTACATGTTTGGGGCTGTCCTGCGGAGGCTATAATTTATAATCTACTTGGAAAGAAATTAGATTTCAAAATCATTACTAGTTACTTTATTGGCTATCCAAAAAATTAAAAAATGTATAGGTTTTACTGTCCTATTTATAGTACGAAAATTGTTGAAACCAATAACAACAAATTTACTGAGACTTGTAAAATCAGTGAGAGAGATCAATCATGAAATATAATCGTTCATGAAGTTAGAGTGCAAGTCCCACTACTGCTTCCAAAGAAGTTATTATTCCTATCATTATAGAATCATTTAACAACATTGAACAATAAATTAAGGATCAATCATTGCATGATTAAGGCTACGTTTTATTAATAGTAATGACTTGAGATTGTTGAATAAGTTTGGTGGGGTCCACTTAAGATGAGTTTAGATATATTTATGGGAAGTTGTAAAAGAAATGGGTCCCACTATTATTTTATATTGTTCACTTGACAAGAAAAATTGAAATTGTCTGCTCTTCTGGCGCCAAATACGGCAAAGAAAAAAATATGCATTTGCGTGCATTGCAGCCATTCGCGCCAACTAAAACAATGGTCAAAACGTAAAGAAACGAAAAGCAGTCATCGATTTTTTTTTTTTTAATTTTCATAGTATTCACTATTCACAATTCCGTTATTTTTTCAAGTTTTTGTTTTTCATATTACTTTTGAATGGAGGCATCCGAGAGGTTTTGAATGAAACGAAAATTTTGGGATTTATAGGACGGGTTGGGGAAGAAGAAGGACGGAAAAGGGAGAGGGAGAGACAAAAGGAGGAGTTATAACGGAATGGAAAAAAAAAATTAAAGTGGGTAGATGAAATCAGGAATCTCTGCCTTTGCAGGGATGTGTCACGTCTATCTACAGTTTAGAAATAAGTTCACTGTCTTTTAAGGATGAAACTCGGCTCAAAGTGTGTTTGAATGGTAGATGAAGTTCAAATTTAAACTAAGCTGAACTGCTTTCATCATCCAAACGAGCCCTAAGTTATCACCAATGAACTAACTATGAAAGAGCCACAAGAAATAACATTATGGAGGTCTCAAAGAGAGTGCATATATGCCATTTTTATGATTATATGATTTATTTACAATTATCTGGTTATGATATAGGGACAAGTAAAGACTGAGTTTCATTTCCACATACTATTGGTAGTAGTAATTATATTAATTAGATTGATTTCATGAATGATGAGTTGAAATCAATGAACTAAAACAAATTTTAAGAATTAGTTAAGTTGCTTGAAGGATATAAAACAATCGGTTGTAAGTGGGTCTTCAAGACTAAGTGCAAATCTAAAGGTAGACTTTTAAGGCCTCATTTGTTTTCACATATGAATTGAGATTAAAGTTAAAAGTTGAATAAAATATTGTTATAATATTTTTTTTAATATTTTATTTTGTTTTGAGATTTGAAAAATTTAAATTGTTTATTTTATTTTTTGTGAAAATTTGAGAAAATTGTAATGGTTAGATAAAATGAGTTATGAAAACAAACGAGGCGTAAAGGTAACATTAAACAACCTAAAGTGAAACTCGTGGCCAAAGATTTTACACAAAAATGAGGCATTTATTATAAAGAGAACTTATAATGGCCTCTAACTGTGTTGATAACTGGATGTGTTAATAGTGAGATTTTCTACTATCAACACATCCAACAATAATATTAATATTTCATAATTTTTAAATTTAATATTATATTGTCCAATCCATTATATGAATAGATTGATGTTCAAATTTCTTACAAAAAAGAATCTCAAAACCAAAAACTTTGCCTTATCCCAACAAAGAATACACACACAGATATATGCATATATTGTGGATTTTATAAGTACTGTTGCAAAGAAAATTGATTGTCCAAGTGGTTAATCTATGTTACCAAAATATAAGTGAAGAAAATTGAGTTAGAAATGGCTTTTAGTGAAAAGAAAAGCAAATGCTACCTTGTTACATTTACAATTTAGGTATAATATACTATTAAGGTAAAGAAAAGTCACTAAACAACTTGCTCAAATAAGAAATAACATTATCTAAAAACAAATAAGAAAAGTTTATGAACAAAATATAAACCATTTCTAAAATGTGGACAGTGGATTTATTCTAAATTCACACAAAACCAACTGTGGTTGATAAGCAAACAAAAAATAAGTCTCATAAACACCGACAAGTCCTTGTTTGGCCAAACAGTTAGTTACAAAAATGATAGACATGCTTGACTTAAATATGCATCACTGATTCTTCTTGGAGTCTAAACTCCATGGTGGTGAAGATAAATTGCTAAAAAAAATCATCACTAAAATATTTCAACAGTAACTACAAATAAATCTACTTTAAGACACTAAAAAAAACAATAAAATAAAGTAAATCTCTCAGCATAAATGTTGTACCAATTCCCAAATGAAATGACAGCGAATGAACTGAATATGCCACTACAACCTTCTTGACCAGAATTCTTGAGAAGTCATCTATGTCAAGTTTTACACAATGCAACAGAGGAAGCTACAATGTCATAAAGTTCCTGAACTTTCATTGGGATTATTGGAGATTTTAAAGCTTCTAAACAACGAGAGAAGCATACTTGAGAGTTTTGGTTGAATGAAACATTATCTAGCCCTTCTATGAACTGGAGAAGTTTCAAGATGAAGTTGCAGGGCTAGTTGAGAAAAGATTGCAAAATCAGTCATTGACCTAGCTAAATTATATGCATATAATGCAAACTGCTTAGATAATGGAAACAATATTATGAAATTGAAATAATTTTATATCATCTTATACCAGGTATTACAAATGCTGTAGAGAATTGTCTAAATCAAACGGATGCAACTTCATATGTATAGATTAGAGAATAAGATAAGGGCGGAGGTAGACTACTTACTTTCTTTTTCAGGTGTAATATTACATTCTGGTAACTTGCTAACTCGATGTGATATACAAGGGATTTGAACAAAATATTTTAGAACTTTTGTTTTTTTTTTTTTTGAATACATTCGTTTGGATTTCTTCCATTAGTTTATAACTCCATTTTGTCATAAAATATAAGTAAAGAAAATCCTCAATGAGTATAAAATAGATTAAAAAAAAAATACTAAAGAAGGAAGTAATTATAAGTATGAGAGGGGCTAGAATTATGCATATTGAAGAATTCCATACACCCTCTAGAGAGAGAGGCTAGGGTTTCTTTTTGGTGCATACTCAACTGCTTTGAATGGGGTATTTGTAGAGTTTGTAAGTGAGTGTAACCTCACATAATTTCTCCACAGCATGCCATGTTTTCATAATTTCCATATTTAATATTGTATTGAATGTGGAGAGAGAGACACATAACAAGTAATACTTGATACAACATTTAATATAACGTCTAATTGATACAATAATTAAACTCCATTTCCATTTCCATTTCCAATTCCATAATAAGGGTATTCAACTGGTACAATAATTTAATGCATTGTAAACCTATTATGACATATAAAAATTATTGATTTCCTAATCAATTCTAAATTATTTCATACAAAAAATTATAAATCTCATACCAATTTTAATAGGGTTTCATATTAAATGTGTACATCCCATCCAAAACAAATTAATATTAAAGTCTTTCTCTCATTAATCATTATCATTATTTCCACCTGCCTTTTATAACCAAAGGATATAAATGAATATATTCTCCACAGATTATTTTGTTTAAATATGTTACTTTCTCTTACAAATTACAAACCTAATTGGATTTTTTTTTCATGTTGTATGAATTGGACTGAATATTTTCATTTAAGATAGCCAATCATATATATCATTTGGGTCTCTATCAGTCACTAGCTTGTTAAATGCGGACACCTAAAAGATAAACCATAAAATCTTAGAAATTATAATACAACACATACTTCAAGTAGAATATAGCAACGAGGTCTGTTGATGCCTGTATAACATGCTGCAACCTTTTTTGGGTGGAGGGAAAGGACTTGTATTTATTCGCAACAAACTCATACATCATTACTTAGTTTAAGAGCTTGCTCCATAATGTATGAGAATGACCCTATTCTTTTCAAGTTAAATTAATAATATCCATTTAGCACAAAACTTGAGATATTTTCGTCATTTTATTCTTCAACATAATTTGAAATTATCAAAATATTCATTATTTTATATTAAATGAAATACTCTCCGTTTCACTTGAAAATTGAAATGAAAGGATTCAAATCCCTAATGTACAACTCTTTGAATAAAACTACATCCAATGACTAGACTTTTAAAACCCGCATACTCAACTTTTGCAAGTGCACAAATCTAGCTTTAACACAAAAACTAACAGTTTCATATACACCTACTTAGCAACACATCATAAGTCAAAAAACTAGCTTCCATTAAGCAAACTTCTACTTAGCACATAGGAATAGAGCTAAAATCACAAGAGAAAAACAGTCATCACACTAAATTCCAACAAATACGAAACAAATACCGTATTATAATAAACAACATAAGCTAATAATCGTACCACTAGCCCCAAGTGCACAACACAGTCAATGCCAAGCACCACCATGCAGCTGGTGGTTCGTTTGTTGTGAAGATTATAAACTTTTGCCCTTGAAGGTGTTGATCATCCATTGCACGCTATTGTCCATGCTCCTTTGCATGCAATGTATGTTGCTCTTGTTGCAAAGAGTTTGCTAGAGTCACTGAAAACATTAGCATTTAACCTTTTAAATGGTTATAGATGGTCATTCAAAAAGGATCTGAACTAATATGTATGTGTGCGTGCGCCAAATGTAGCTAGTCATATTTATTGAGCTACTGAAGCACATGTCATACATTATGCACCAGTAAACAAGCAGTGAACTCCCATACAATCAATAGAGAAAATGGAGATTCTTTTGAGCATCAAAGAAGTTTCCATGTTGTAAAGGGAATAGTTTGCCTCATGCATGGCTACTAATTTACTTATATAGTGTTTACAAAAGAGAGAAAGAAGCATTACAGTTGTTCCACTAGTTGTAGAGGAAGTAAAAATGGAAATATACAACTGGAATCTATCAAGACTAACATATATATTTACATTAAGCTAGAATAATACACTGTTAGAGTAAGAAAGAAAGATCATAGCAGCCATTCATGGGGAGATATATTAGCAGCAAATCATAAAGAAATGTCTCTCCATTCCCCCCACAAGCTCAAGGCAGGATTGGCCCGACATAGAGCTTGCTTCGGTTTGGTAGGAACTTGTGGTTGGCTGCACAAGAATTTTGTAAAAATGTTGGCCACCTAATCCTGTCCAGAGACATAAGCGAGAATGGTAGCACCACTAGCAACTTGTTCAAGTACAAAGTGAACATCTATTTTAATGTACTTAGTGCGATGGTGGAACACTAGGGTTTTAACAATGTTGAGAGCACTTTATTGTCAGTGTAGCGTAGGAGAAGACAACAAATAGCCAAGATTCTTGATATTTAGCTTCAACCGTTGATTGGGGGACCGTAACTTGCTTCTTTGTACCCCATGACAATAGATTATTACCCATAAAGATTGCAAAACCAGTAGTTGAATGGCGATCATCCAGAGAGCCAGCCTAGTCTGCATCACAAAATTCAGTACGAGCATACATTGGACTTTTGGCAAAGTTGAAACTAATATTGAGTGTGCCCTTTAGATAACAAAAGATCCTTTTAACAGCAACTAGATGAAGTTAACAATGAGGTCTGCATGAATTGACAAACAAAATGCACAACATAGACAATATCAAGCGTAGTTAACGTTAGATATTGGAGAAAGCAAACCCTTTGTTGATACAGTGTTGGATCCATGAGAGGAACACTATTAGTGGTAGAGGGTTGGACACCAGAAGCCAGAGGAGTGGAAATGAACTTGACTTCATCAAGTCCAAACTTCTGAAGTAAGGACAGCAGATAATGGGTTTGACTCAGAGTAAGAGCATTACCATCACAAGTGACTTGAATACCCATAAAATAATGCAAAGCTCAAAGGTCCTTCATGTGAAATACTTGTGATATGTGAGATAGAAAAGTGTGGATGGATGAGATATAAGAGCCAATGATAATGATGTCATCCACATAGATTAGGAGAAGAATAATATTAGAGCCTTAAGGATGAAAAAATAGTGATGTAACGTACGAATACCTCTAAAACTCTATCTGTTAAATATTTATTGGTGATTACCTCATCATGGAGTGATTGATCATTAATATTTATTTCCATATTTATTGCTGGATGTGTTGATAGTAGAGAATCAAGTTTTGGTTATATGTTTCTATTAGTTGGAGGAGCAATCTCATGGAAAATGTAAAATAGACTAGCACTGCTACATTTACAATAGAAGCAGAGTCTGTGACATGCTTTGAGGACACAACCCATAGTTATAGTTATGGAAATTTATCACAAGGTTTGAAGTTATCGACATTAGTGCCAAGCTGTTGAGAATTTATTATGATAATTCTGCAGCTGCATTTTTCTCAAAGAACGACAAATATTCTAATGGTACTAAACATATAAAGATAAAGAGTTTTTCAATTAAGGAAGAGGTTAAGAAACAATTAGTGTTTATAGAGCATATTAATATAGAGATCATAGTTGCAGGTCCATTAACTAAATAGTTGCCACAAAAAATATTTAAAGAACATATTAAGAGAATGGGTTTTTATTCTAATCCTTAATGCCTATTATGTTCTGGATTTGCATGATGTTTATTTATGCCATTAGATATTTTGAAATCTCATTAAATAAGTTTATGAACTTTCTTGTTTTCTATTTTGTGTGTACATATGTGATTGGATAAATGTTAGTAAATGGGTATCTCATGACCCATGTAGTGTTCACATGGGCGGGAAAGTTACAAGCAGTTAATTAACTACTTGTGGTAATTAACTACCCACCACAAGTAGTTAATTAACTCTCCACCATTGTAAGTTAATTAACTTATAGCAAAGTTAATTAATCATCTCATTACGACTCTCTTACGTACATTAGTTTTAGATGTGGAAAAAGTGAGTAAATGTACAAACAAAGGCCTCTCCCCACTCTCTACAATTTCCTATAGCAATCATCTTAAACTCTTGATCTTGAAGTATGAAATTATTTTAGGATATTCTAATAGCCTCCTAAGTGACGTAGAGGTGCAATGACAACACTTTGACTTGGGCTATATGTCAAGCAAAGATCAAGGCTTGTGGGAATTCTGCTACGCTTAAGGTAAATTAACTTTATTTAACAATAAAAGATAACAAGAATATTTTTTAAAAAATATAATTTTTGTGGGCCAGATTTAGACATGTCTCATTTATGAATAGTGATTGAATAAATTACTAGTGCTGTGGTACATGGAAGGGACTATGTCGTCTCATTGACATAGAACAGCCATGACTCACTCTAGTGGTTCATCTAGTTATGGTATTTATGATGACTAACTTAAAATGGAGATGGATTAGGCTTTTGCGCCCATCATTAGGAGTAAAAAAATTAAAAAAATCGGTTGAACCAACCAGTTTGTAACTAGTTTAGATTGATTTCAGTTATTAAAAACTGAAACTGGATCTAACCCCGTTCAATCCCAATTTTCATGTTTTGAAAACTAGTTTGGACCGAACAGAACTGAAATATATATTTTTAATTTTTTTATATAATATATAAAAATAATTAAAATATATAAAAAGTATTATATATAATTTTTATATTATAATATATATATTCTTTTTGATAAATACATTTTTATACATTTAATCATGTATACTCATATAAAAAGTCTAGAAGTTATAAAGACTATAGATAAACTCAATACTATGCTAGTAATTATTATAAAATAATGTACTTATACTATAATATAAATAGACTAATAGTTTAGTATATGTATAATCAAATATATAAATAAATTAGACACTAGTAAGGAATGAAAAAAAAAAACCAAAAAATGGGTTAAACCAAATCGAATTGGACCGAAACTGAAAAAATCGAAAATTTCGATTTTGGATGATGAATCATGCCGTATTGATTTTCAGATTTTCAAAACCACTTTATATCACTTCGGTTCTAAAATATATCTAAAAATGGACCGAATCGGACTAGTTACACCCCTACCCATAATGTTAATCTTATTGAGCCTATCACTTGTCATATAGGCGAAGTGGTAAAATGTTGGAATTTAATGTCCCACATGACATTAATGGTTATCTGTCCTAATTCTGTTAGAACAACGTTTAAACAAGAGAATTGGTTTTTTTTTTTATTAAAACTCTTACTTTGATAGATAATGTAGAGAAAAGTCATAACTATGAATTTCGATATGTTCTTTATAAATATTTTGATATTGTGAGAATCTTGGTAGTCAAGATTTGGCCGAAAGAGGGGAGCGGTATCTGGCAGAGTTGGTGGCTGTGGCGGAGGAGCCTTGTTTGGTTAAAAGCTAGAATGATGCATTCATGAAAATCAATTGTTTTTGGTTTATGACTGCGTGCCCATCCAGAGCCTTGACCGCCTACTTTTCAGAAGACCAGAAAACATGGGGACATCGCCTCTCAGTTGTGGGGCCAGCAGTTTTCTATGTTCATGAGCAGTTGGAAACTCTGGTCATTCACCAGGCTGTGAAGACGAGCAACGTGATGCTTGACTCCCATTATAATGCCCGACTTGGTATTTTTGGCTTGGCAACGTGGTTGGAACATGAATTCGAGTACCAAACCAGCAGATCCTCGATCCAAAATCACCAGTTTCGGCTGGTAGAGAACAAGAATTGATGGGGAGAATTTGTTATTTGCCTTTCACCCCCTGAGAGTTTCCAAGAGCAAGGTGTTGCCACTACAACGTTTTCCAGCTTTGGGATAGTAGTTTCAGAGGTTGTGGTCAACGGGCAGTAGATCTTACACGAGCTGATGATCAAATAATTTTGCTCGACTGGATCCGAGGCTGATGAAGGAAAGCTTCTGTAGGCAGGGGATTCTTGGTTACCAGATGGATCTATGCTTTCGGATATGGAGATGTTGATTCATCTTGCACTCCTCGGCACACCCCACAACACAGACTTGGACAAAACACGAAATTGCTCAAGGAAACACTTTCAGGCAGCATTTTCTGGCAAACTGCCTGCTTCCCATCATTTTGGTGCCACCCTCTATGCATCTCTTTATCCTCCCTCCACAACAAAATGTTAGCACCACCAGGTCCATGACAGTCAGCACCAGCACACACCATGTCACCCAAGTAAACATTACAGAGTGAAGAATAGACGATGTAAATTGGGTTCTGATTGTTTAGCTTCAACAAAACAGAAGCATGCCTAAACGTATCTTTAGAGAGAATCTAGTTTTCTCTAGTTATATCTAAAAGTCTGCGCCATCCATTTCAAAGAACCATTCATACAGAAGCTTTTTCAATAAAATTTAGAGAATACGGGAATAACAAATTATAAAAAGCATTATAAGATAAACATCAGTAGATATCATTGGGATCCGCAAGATGGTCCAAACTATAAACATCTGTAAAGAAATCTTAAATGATTGAAACTAGAGATAATATCAAGTATTTACGTATTTTTGCAACTCTAGGTATATACACAAATTTATTAATCTGACCTCATCAACTCTTTACATCCAGTTCATTTCAAACCTGTCCTGTATTTGTTTAACCTCCTGTAAGAGACATTTCTTCATCCGTGTCAATCCCAACCCATTTGATAAAAGCAAAGAGGAACTCCCTGAAACTGACCTGCCCATTCCTGTCCCAGTCCATTTCTTCTGCATTTACTCAAAAAGAAAAAAAAATCTAAATAAAAGGAACACAATATTGAGAGGGGGAATAGAAAAATTGAAACAAAATAAAAGCCAAATAGCAAATAATTTATACCGAAACGGGTCCGACTGATGTGAGAAGGGGATTTCTCCTGAGGAGAAGCGTCATTCAATGCCTTGACCATGTCATTCTTATTCAGCTTTCCATTTCCATTCTTATCAAGAAACAAGAATACTTCAATTACAGTATCAAAAGTCGCTTCAAGCTGTGGCGAACCCAACCTTGACATCTGAAACAAAATCCAAAGCACTTACATATATTTGATCGGCACAGAATTTAATATGCATGTCTAACTCTGAAATAAACAAAAGGATTGACATAAAGCATATTGTGAATACAGTATTAGAGGAAGAAGGCCCCTTCAGAAGATAGATAAGACAGAGAAGAACAATAAACTCATTGAATTGTATCCCTTCATGGCCATCAATGTCACATGAATGGAAAAGATCCTCAACCTCCTCCTCGGTCAGATGGAGTTGCAGTTTCTGTAAGCATTTCTTTAGTTCCTCATGGTCAATAGTTCCATTAGAGTCCTCATCTATGAGAGAGAGAGAGAGAGAGAGAGAGCCATTTACAAAAGACTTTATGACAAGCTGAAAGGGGGAAAAGCTTCAGAATTGGGGAATCAACCAAATCTTACCATACTGTTCAAACACAGCTCTAATGTTTTTTAAACTGTCTCTTAACTGAGGGAACTTCATAATGATGCTGTTAATTGACTTGAAATTGTGATCTCCTGAGGAACCTTTCTTGGCCTCAACCATTTTCCTTTCAAGCTTTGCATCCAACCTCTTGTACTTGTTTGGTGAGTTACAACAGTAAAACATGCTTCTTACTTTGATGGATAAAGACTTCGGAGAAAGCCAGGGGTGAGGTGTACCTTTAAATGAGACACAATGAGGAATCTATTTAAGCTCAACATATATGACAAAACCCATATCGTGCCTCCATATCCTACATCTTAGTCACTCCACCAGTTATGCTATTATAACAATTGCATTATACGACCACGTGATGTTTCACTAATCATACAAATTCAAGATCAATAGTACAAAGGCATACTATTGATCTTGACGATATCAGCAGCATCAGCATACTCTGGTAATAAAATAAAAATGTATTGATACACGTGAGTTTTCACAATTTTGAAACTGCACTTTTCTATATATCTGACAGTTGCAATTGAAAAAACAAAAAGGAAAGGAATTTCTTTACTTCTATGCATAAGTTTTCTTTTGGATTTCAGAAGGAACGCGTGAAAGTAGAAGGCAAGTATAATATTTGCATAAGCAAGAGCTCTTCTTTTTTATTACAAGAGAAAAAAGGACATAGGATGTTGATGTTTGGCAGTGTTCGACTGGACAATTATTGTGTGGCAGCAGCAATAGTGATTCTGATGCAAGTTGTGACACTGAAGGGATAGTGCTTATGACAGTGAATTAAGAATGATGCTCTTAGAGCATTCTCATTGGATTAGCTAAAAGCTAAATCCAATGAAAATTTAACTATCAAGTCATAAAATAGTTCACATTGAAATAGCTATATTCCAAATATTTGGAATATAGCTACAGTAATATCTAAAATTATTTCTAAATTTGAAAGGAACTACTCATTCATCAAATCTATTTTATATTCTTTTTTTCTCTTTCCCTTTAATATCAATTATTTCTCTCTCCATTTTAAATGACAATTGAAAAAATATAATTAGAATACAATTACTAATTAATATATAATATTATGAATAGTAAAATATGATAAAATAAAATAAATTCATAATTAAAAAAATTAAAAATTTTTTAAAATTATTAATTATTCATTACTATATAATGAATAAAGGGATAATCCAATGTGAAGATTTGATGTAAATAGTCAAAGTTAAATTCATTTTATATTATTTTATTGTCATATAATGAAAAAATGGCTATTCTAATGTATAAACTTATGTGAATGTAATAGCTAAATGCTAAATTCATCTTACATTCATAAAAAATATACTTTAACTTTAACTAATCCAATGAGAGTGCTAGATATATATGTGTATATATTTATATGGTTCTATAATTGGCCGTGGAGTGGCAATTGTAGTCCTAATGGTTAGTAGTCATATAATGCACATAATGTGATAGTGATCCTACAATTATTGTCTACTTGCATTGCTTGCATCCTATGCTTTGAATAAAATTACCTTACTGCATCTTTGGTACAAGAATTTTTTAGATTTTCTCACAAAAAAGTTATTGACTTTAATCCAAACATCTTAAATTTTTTTAAGAAAATGTTTCTATTTCTCTAAAACACATTTCATGTATCTAGATTTCCGTGAAAAATAAAAAACTCAAAAACAAAAAAATAATTTCACAAATATTTAAAAAAAACAAACCTAAATAATTACAACTGTTCTAATCTACCTACTCACGTTCATAAACCCTAATGCAAAACATATTTAAAAAATGTTTATCCAAATTTTCCTGTTTACTCTTACAAAACCCAATATGGAACACATCTCAAAACTTTTTAAAAAAATTCTTTAAAAACTCAAACTTTCCCAAAATTTTCCTTACACAAACATTGTATAAAAAAAAAATTTCTCAACCTATTCACACCATACAAAAGTAGAAAGAACCAAAGTTACGGTAAAAAATGGATCAGATTTAGAACTTATACGGATAAAGAGCTATATAAAAAGTGCAAGTGTGCATACAATTCAAACCTTATCAGTTCAATCAATTACAAGAAAATACATCCATATGAAAGAAATTATGCAGCTCCAAGGAAAAAGTTAAGACAAATGATCACACTTTGCCTAATCACGCTATTCAAAAGAAGAAAGAAAAGATAAAAGAACGAGCTAAATTAACAACATCAAGGGCTGGAAAATTACCCCAAACTATATCTAAACAACTTCAGATTCACCGGAACTCATGCCAGCCAAAAACCAAAAAAAAAAAAGACAAATATAAATACTCAAACCCAGATAAGATCTAGCATTGCCCACAAAATAGTTCGAAGATTAAGAGCACAGAATCAAACACTGAAAATTAACGAAAAAAGAAAACAAAAGAGAAAATAAAAAGGGGGGAAAGACTCACCCGAAGCCAGGTCTTACACGAGAGGAAAAGGGTCGCCAAGAAATAAGAAATTTATCAAAAAAGAGAAGAACCCGGGAAGCAAAAGAGAAAAGTAAAGGTAATCAAAGAGAGAAGAAAAACTGGTTTTCCCATCTAAAGTAAGTGGAGATGCCATCATTGCCTTTGACAAGGAGTTCTGGATATGCACCTCTTTCCGAGTACTCTTTCTTGTTTAAACTTATCATTTAACGACTCAACGAAAGGACACCCAATCTGGTCCCTGTTGCTTGAACTTGCCTGGAATTAGAATTACACCGTCTTTTGTTTTTGTTTTTGTTTTTGTTTTTGTTTTTATTTTTTTTTTAATTTTCTGGAATGTTGTTCCTTTAAATTATCAAATGATGGGACGTAAAGATCATCTCAATTCTTTCAAATTTAGGAATTTATTATTTCTTTTACTTCTAGTAAAAAGTTAAACTAACTTTCATCTATTTTATATATTCAAATACATATATCAACTTATTTTGTTTAAATATATTTTAATAAAATTTATAAAATATTATTATTTATAGATCAATTCAAATCATCTAATATCACCTCAATATTCAAACACACTCTTAAAACTTTTACAACAATCTAAATTATAAAAACTAACAAAAATTATAAACGTATTTAAAAATAATTTATTTCTTCTCATCTCAATTATTGATATATTAAAACTTATGAAATTTGAAATTCAAATTAAAAAAATTGACAAAATAAATCTTGTATGTAAAATTATAAGTATAAAAAAATTAACTCATTAAAATCTCATAAACTCATATAATAAAAAGTATTTCATCTTATCTCATCTCATCATTACAATTTTTTCAAACTTTCACATAAAATATAATAAACAATATTTCAACTTTGTAAATCTAAAAATAATAATATTTTATTCAACTTTCAATTTTCATTTCAACTCATTTTATTTCATCCCACTATCCAAACGGCACCTTTTGATCATTAGCTTACGTTTAATTGTTGAGATGAGTTAAGTTATGAATTGAAATATTTTGTAAATCCTATTGAGATAAGTTTATATTTCTTAGATTAAGATGAGTTTAATTTTTTTTTTATAAAAAATTAAAAAAATAATTAATTTTATCAATAATTAATTTGAAATAAATTAAATTTATTTTAAACAACCCGACACAAATAAAAAGAAGACAATATAACACAGTCGTGATGGTCGAATATTAAGGAAGGATACAAAATATTAGTTTTTGATATTTTGAAAGGGCAATGTTGTTATAAATACATTTTTTTTTTTTTTGTTCGGCTCTTAAATTGCCAAGCACTCAAGACTAACATGGCTAACACGTCATTGCACCATCAAGTTATCAAAAGATTACATCTTGCATTCTCATTTAATCTTGACCGTTGAAATAGATAAAAATTAAAAAATAGTAGTTATAAGTTATAACACAATCTCGGGATTTTGAAAGTATTCCGGAATATGTCAATTTTAGTAATCCCAATCATTTGAGAGTGCAAAGCGTGTTTTTTGTTCTTTTCTTTAAATTTAGAATTTTATTATTTTTCAATCTTTTTCGTTGATAATAATTTATTAATAGATAAAAAAATATATATAATTATCAAAATAAATAGAATGTGAGTGAATAAAAATGATCCATGTAAGAGGATAGGAAAATACTATTCTTATCAATCATTTTTACCGCTCTATTCTACTGCTGTGATTTTTAATTTTTTTATTTAATAATTAAGGAAGTATTTTTTAATAATATTATAATTTTTTTATTTTTTTAAAAAATATTTAAAAATGTTAAAAAAAACATGTAAAAAATTAAGAAAAAAATTACCTAATGGTAGCTTCCAACGGAAGCTGGGAGCGGTGGACGTAACACGTATCAAGAGGATATGTTGATCTCTAGAGTAGGAACCGCACAAGGTAGTGCTGAAGTTGCAATTCGAATTAAACGAGTATTTATATTATTGACTGTTGTGGGTGATTTTGGGAAATGAAAGTTTTTTTTTTTTTTCCCCCTTAAATGTTTGAACTCTGAACTCTGAACCCAAAACCTCTTACCTGATTCAATCAACATGGAGCCAACCCATTGGTAAAAAGTATGTTTCATTGGTGAAAATTCATCAATAGTTGGGTGGCTGCTCAACCATTTCCAATTCACTTGAAACTGATAGTACCCACTTATTAAAAAATATGAAATGATTTGATCATTCAATTATCAATATAATTCTTTTTAGAAATACAATAATTAAGATGTTTATCTTTTATATGTTTTGGACGTGTTTCGCATTCCCACTCACTTTAACCTGGAACCAAAGAAATGGAAAAGCTTGAAGGGTGTGGAAACACCTTCGAAGTCTAAGTTCGATATATTGCTCAATTTGAACAAAGGAAAGCAAGGGTTCTGTTTCGTTACCTGATGGATGATCACTGACACGTATATGTAGACTAAGGAGTGGACCTCCTTAGGCCTCGTAACAACCTACTCTCTCATTTGAAACCAAGTCTATATGTCATTATTTGAATTTTCCTCGCTGCTTGGACCTTATCTTATCCTCAGAAGGTTGTTGGAATGTCTTAGCTTATAGTGCAGGCCGTGTATGGTGTGACTAATGTTCATAGGCCATTTGGGGGTGTTTGGCTAGGGCCCGCTTCTTTGGACAATGAAGCTCTTGGGCCACTTGATTGGGCCTTACCGGGTCAAATGGGAGAGATTCTAACCCTTCTAGTTATCCAGTGAAGTCCTATCATGCGAGGCGGGATATGATTTTTATTCATCACGTTGCTTCGTATCTTGGGCCACCAGATCTTGGGTGTTAGAAGGTGGGGAGTGCAGTTTCGCTTTAGCATCTCCTCGTTTTTCCCCCTTGTTGAGTTTGGCACGTTTTCACCTCTAGCGTCCCATTGTTTTGAGTGTTATGCTCCTCTTTGAACAAGTAATCTTTGTGAGTCTCCACCCAAAACTCTGTTATACGGCCTACTCTGTTGGTTGCCTTCTGTTTTTCTTTCTTGCCCTTTCAGTGTCACATTCTCTTCTCTCTATGGTTTATTTTTCTCTTTTCCCCATCTCTAACTATGACGTGCCAAAAATATTCCCGCCCAAACACGTCTCGAGGGGGTAAGTTTTCCCAACCCCATGATTCCCTTAGGCGTATTGATGAAGCTGGAGCTAGTAATCTCCCTCCTTTTAAAGGGCATCAATGGATGCCTTCAACGTCGCGCTCTGACTTGGACTCTATGAAGGATCATTATGGGGTCCTGATTCTATGGTTTTGAATCTTTCTAAGCCTCGTTGCTGGGGAGTGAATGCCGGGGGTCTCGATGCCCAAGTAGCGTTGTATATGGCAATGTTTCTTATGGGGTTTCAATTGCCATTTTGTTGTCATGTGCACGACATACTAGATTTCTTGGCGCTGCTCCCCTTCAGCTTGTACCTAACGCTTAGAGGATATTAATGCATGTTGTGTTGCTTGGAGGCAAGTTTTGGAGCCCACTGGTGAGGAATACTCGGATCTAATGGCTCGTGAATTTCTTTTTGTTCACGGTGTTCGACGTTTGGATGGGAAATTGTGACCCTCGATCCTATTTCTTGGGAGTTCTCCCAATCGTTCCGGGCGGTTCCTCGATCCCCTTTGGTGAATCTGGCAGAGTATCCTTGGTCGTAGGTTATGAAAGCCCCGATACACAAGGATGTGGTTACCTCATACACCTCTGCTACTGCTTCACTTAGCTTTATGTGTATTGGGAGGATGTCTCAATTGCATAGTTAAGGTGAGGAGAGAAACACTGCATTGGGCCATTTCATCCTTTTTTGCCATAGGGGCGAGTGGAGACACTCAAATTAGGTGTAGCGGGAGGGTGCCTTGGCCACATAAACTTGGACGAGTGGAGACACTCGGCTTCAAGTATAGTGGAAGGATGTCTCGACCACGTAAATTTAGGCGAGTGGGGTCACTTGGCCTTGAATATAGCGAGAGGATACCTCGAACACGTAAATTTGGGTGAGTAGGAAAACAGCATGTGAATCTAACGATTATTTTATTGCATTTAAATCATTACAATGGGAGTTACACAAAATACTTTTCAGATGCTCGGCATTCCAAAGGTGAGGTAGCTCTTTGCCTCTGGCATCTTTTATGTGATACATCCCTGGTCGATGGCTAGCAGTAATAAAATAAGGGCCTTCCCATCGAGGCCCAAACTCTCCTTCTTCAGCCGTAGTAACTCATGTCTCTTTTAGGACTAGGTCTCCTACTTCGAAGGACCTAGGTTTTACTCTCTTATTAAAATACTGCTCCATCTTTGTTCTGTTGGCCGCCGCTCTGATTTTCGTATCCGCCCATTTTTCATCAAGTAAGTATAGGATTGCTTCCAATGCCTTGATATTTAGACTCGTGTCGAAGCTTTGCGTCCAGTGACTAGGTATCCTAATTTCAATTGGTATTCCTACTTCACATTCGTAGGTTAAGGCGAAGGGCGTCTCGCCGGTCGGGCTCTTTACCGTCATTCTACATGCCCTTAATATTCTGGAGAGTTCCTCAATCTAGACGCCTTTCCTATCTTCCAGCTTCTTCTTAAGTACGCCCACTATTGTTTTATTTGTCACTTCGAATTGTCCGTTTGCCTGAGGGTGCCCTGGGGAGGAATATTTGACTCTAATCCCGAGATGAGCACACTAGTTTCGATAGTGTTCGGGTTCAAATTGCTTCCTGTTGTCAAATATGATGTTTTGTGGTATTATGAATCGACATATTATTGTCTTCCAAATGAATTTGGTGACATTCTGAGAAGTTACTGTTACTATTGCTTCGGCTTCTCATTTTGTGAAATAATCAGCGACAACGATGAGGAGCTTTGCTCCTCCTTTTCCTAGTGGCATAGGACCGACCAAATCTACCCCATAGGGCGAAGGGCCAATGGGAGGTAATTGGCTTCAACTCCTCAAGCGGGTTACTCGGGACCGGTGCATGCAATAGACATGGACACATCTTTTGGCGAACTCCCTTGCATTTCTAAGGGCGTGCAACCAGGTAGTATCCTGTCCTCATGACCTTTACTGCCAAGGTCTTTCCTCCTGAGTCGTTCTCGCATATTCCCCCGTGTATTTCTTCCATGACGTAGCAAGCTTCTTCTTCCGATACGCACCTCAGGAGGGAGATTGAAAAACCCTGCTTTTATAAGACATCGTTGCTCATGGTAAAGCGGGTGGCTCTATTCTTGACTTTCCTCGCTTCCTCTTTGGTGAGCAGAAACTCTCCAGTTGTCAAGAATTTGACTATGTCGTCTGCCCATGCTGTTGTTTATGTGTTTACTTCCCAAGACTTCGACGCTCATGGTTGGGGTTTCTATGGTCCGCCTGGTTGCTTCCCATGGTAATGTCGTCTCATTGCTGCCCGACACTGCTCACTCTAGTCGGTCAGCTTTCATCGCATTAATTCGAAAGTAATGAAGGCGATCTCATCCCTTATATACACGTTGTAGGTATTTTTTTAGTTTTTTGCCTCTTGCTAAGTACTCCCTCGTTACCTGGCCGACTTCGACTTGTGAGTCTACCCTTATCTCAACCTCTCTTACTCTTAATGGCGTGGCAATAGTGAGTCCTGCCAGCACGACCTCATACTCGGCATCGTTATTCGTGATTTTGAACTCCAACCTTATTCGTAGTACATTTCAGTCCTGTCACCTGCTACCACATATACTCCTACTCCCCCTCATGTTCGGTAGGACGAGCCATCAACATACTCTTGCAATGGTTTTCCATTAGAGTATTTCGGTACTTCTTTTAGGAAGTTTGTGAATTCTGCCAGAAAATTGGCCAGGATTTGTCCTTTCAGCATCGTCCTCGGGATGCTCGTTTAGTTCGATTGACCATTTGACTAGCTAGCTCAAGGTGTCTGGCAGTTGTAGTACCTTCTGTAGGGGTGTTGTTGTGATGAATTTTTGGGTGCGCTTGGAAATAAGGTCATAGCCAATGAGTGGTCTTTACTACGACAAAGGCGATCATTTCAATTTTTGGGTACCGAGTCTTAGCTCCCCTCAACGCTCTACTCACATAGTACATAAGTTTTGCAAGCCCCCTTCCTCCCGTATCAGTGCGGCAGACACGACATCTAGCTTGACTGCAAAGTACACTAGCAAAGGCTCCCCATGTTTGGTCTGGCTACGTAGCGAGGGCACACCAAATATTCTTTTAATTGTATGAAGGCCCTCTCGCACTCGGCATCCCAGCCTTGTGCCTTCTGCAAGACTCGGAACAAAGGCATGCATTCGTCTATTGATCGAGCCACAAACTTGTTAAGTGCTGCTAACTTCCTTACTAGCTTCTGTACTTCATTCAAGTTTGTCGGTGACTTCATTTCAATGATCATTCACACTTTTTATGGGTTTGTTTCAATTCCCCTTTTCAATACCATCCCGACTGTATCCCACATTCGCACTTTGTTGGGTTGAGTTTCATTTTGTACCGACGTAACACCTCGAAAGCTTCTCTCAAATATTTTTAACCAACAGGTCGTCGACATAGACCTTCATGTTCCTTCCTATCTGCTCCTTGAACATCCTGTCCACCAACCTTTGGTATGTTGCTCCCACATTTGTTAAGCCGAAGGACATGACTTTGTAACAGTACAACCCTTGGTCGGGTATGAACGCTTCCAACCCTCAGTCGGTTATGAATGTCGTTTTCTCTTGGTCGACTTGATTCATTCAAATTTGGTTATACCTTGAATAGGCGTCCATGAAGTTTAACATTTTGTGTCCTACAGTGGAGTCGACAATTAAGTCTATTCGTGGTAGGGGAAAGCTGTCCTTAGGGCAAGCTTGGTTAAGAACTGTGAAGTCCATGCACATTCATCATTTTTCGTTCGACTTCTTCACAAGCACCACATTCGAGAGCCACTCGGGATACCGATCTTCTTTGATGACCTAGGCAATTAAAAGCCAGTCTACTTCTTCCCCAATGGTAGCATATTTCTCTTAGTTGAAGCCTCTCTTCCTTTGTTTGACCGGTCGTGCATCTAGGTTGACGCTCAGGCAGTGCTCTATAACTTTTTCATCAATACCAGGCATATCTTTGTGGCTCTAAGCAAAGACATCCCTATGTTCGGTGAGGAGCTATTTCAACTCTTGCCTCTCTTCCACCTTCAACTTGGTCCCGATTTTTATCGTGGCTTCCAGGTGTGCTGGGTCAAGAGTGATGAGTTCTAGGGATTCATCGGCTTTGCCCTACTTTAGGGCATTCTCGTCCCTTGTCTCAACTTCAGCTATCATTACTTCTGGGGGAGGGATGGAATAGGGTTGCTATGGTGCTCGACCGCTCTCCCATCTTCTTTTGCTGAACACTCGGCCATCTTCATGTATTTCTCCCATTGTTTGAGTTCCTGTACATAGCACTCTCTGGTGAGCACTTGTTTGCTGCAAACTTCCCCTATCCCTGCCTCCATGAGGAACTTCATTTTCAGGTGGTAGGTGGATGTGATTGCCCTAAGGGCGTTCAGTGTAGGTCAGCCAATGATGTCGTTATATGCAGGGGTCCGACCCTACCGATATGGGCAGGGTGATGGAACTTACGGGTTGCACAGCCTCCCTAGAGAACCCCTTCAGGGTGGTCAGAGCTAGGCATAGCCGATCTTGGCTGATTCCTTTTTGGATGTTTGCTAAGTTGCCATTATTAATGAGTATCCTCTAGGTGGTGTAGTTTGCTACTAGCATGGATACTACTAACGCATTGTCATGCAAATAAACTACCCCTCTACAGTTATCATTGTTGAAGGACACCGTGTGTGTGAGCTGCCCCTTGGGTTGCTTTGCTGGCCTTCTTATATTGAAGGTCGTCGTGAATTGCCCGTTTTCTCTGCCCTTACCTAATCACTTTGCTTAATATAAAGCCAACTATAGATTTCTTAGCATACAAATCAAGTATATAACATTAAGGTTTGAATAGTGAATTAAGTGAGGTAAATTGTAATAAAAGTTGAATAAAATATTGTTAGAATCTTATTTTTTAATATTATTATTGTTTTGAGATTTGAAAAAGTTAAATTGTTTATTATATTTTTTGCAAAAATTTGAGAATGTTGTAATGATTAGATGAGATAAGTTGGAGAACTTTTGTATCCAAACAAGGTAATTCTTTAACACTTAGGCCTTGTTTGTTTTCCAAAAACATCTCATCTCATCTCACCTCATCATTACAACTTTCTCAAATCTCCACACAAAATAAAATAAACAATTCAACTTTTTCAAATCCTAAAACAATAATAATATTAAAAAATATATTTTAACAATATTTTATTCAACTTTTTAACTTTAATCTCAACTCATCTCATCTCATCTCATCTTATCTCTGAAAACAAACGGGCCCTTAATGCTACTCTAGTAGCCTCCAGGGAAAAGAAATCCCTATATCTCATCAGTTTTGTGACATAATCAATGCCAATGACAGCTGCAAACCAAATTGCCAATGTAGCAGGTGAAGTACGGTAGTTCTCAACAACAAAAAGAAGGCATTTCCCACATTTAGAAGATCTGCTTCAAGAATATACAGACCACTGATGAAACAGTAGAAAGGCTGGAACATGTAGATAAACTTGACAAATAAGAAAAGAAAAAAGTTTCCATTTCAGTAAGGAAACGTCCTACTATTCAGCCAATATTAGTCATCATCCATTCTATATCTTGCCGCATGTTACCCTCCAAGGGCAATGAGTCTACATTGCCAAATAAGGGCCTTGGTCTCTTCTTCAAAGCAGTAGCCTGCAAACTTACACCCATTGGAGAAACTGGGCTCCCAGTGGATGTCAAGCAGCTTTCAACAGAGCAGTCGCCAATGCGAGCAGGCAGATTAGAAGTGTTATTATTCTCTATAGCTGAAGCAATTTCAGACAACGAGGGAATTTTCATGGTCTCGAGTGGAGCCAGTACTAGACGGTCATTGGAAACCTTGATTGCCAGTGCCGAGAGCTCTTCCCTAGTAGCTTCAAGCCCAGCAGATTCAGCAGCCTGATCATTCAGAGCATTGCAAGCCTTCTCCAGTATTGACTGCAGGTATTTTCCTTGCGCTTCAATCCGAAGTTGCAGATGACGCTGCACCTGTTTTGAAGAAAACCATTAAGGCTCTATCGGTAAAAATTATTGAGTTCTACTACTTACAAAGCAATTGAGTTCTACTACTTATTGAGTAAAAAAAAAGTCTAATGTTTTAGCAATGCAATTGAAAACTCAGGTAGCAATTTTTTTATGAAAAATAAGGAGATCCAAAAGCTGTATTTCAGGTTAAGGACACATTTGTTCAGTTAGTTGCATTTGGCTTAGTTCATTGGGAAGTTTTATCCAAGATGAAGTAAAAGCTATTATGTTAAAGCCTTGAAGTTTGAAAAAAAAATCTCATAAGTGGTTTGTTGTCTTTCGACTTCTTTATGGCTCATCCATGCCAGTGGATAACCAATTGCGAGCATAAACTCATTTATGGTAATCTAAAAACTTAATTAGCTACATTACATTAGCCAGCCAAATAAGAGAAAGAACGCCAACCTCCAGCTGCTCATGCAGTCTTCGCTGGACTTCCATTTGTACCCGCAATGCCTCAGTAACTTGGTAACCACTGTTTGAAGGATGAAAATGCATCATCATATGAAGCAGGGATTTACAATTCTGCGTACGAAAAGGAAAAGGATTCAAGACTTATGGCAGAAGGAAAATATGAGTTACTCATTCATGTCTTGCGCTAGCATTCTTGAAGATGGGGATAAAGATGAGCCAGTGTCCAGACTTTCGGCCATGCATGAAGCTGCAATTCGAAATGCAGACTGCTAATCAATAAGAAGTTCAAATGCCAATAATTTTGACCAGTATCATCTGTATGGAAAATACCCCCCCCCCCTCCTTATTATGGTTCGGCACATCAAATAATTGGAAAAGACCAATTTACATTTGAGATGAACTAACTTATCCAGACAAATGCATATTCTTAAAACCTAATCACATGCATAGTAAAAAAGAGGCATTTCACAGCTATCTTAACACTTTTGAAAAGAACATTTTCATTTCTCTGCCATAAATAAATGAAACCTTTTTTATTTCTCTCCATCAGTGTGTTATTTTTGCTAGAGAAGCCAACAATTGGGAAGTGGATCTCTTCTCATCATTTTTTGATTGGCTGTATTTGAGTCCGGTGGGAAGTCTCTCTACAATGTCCTATGTGCTCATGATAAGACCTCTTACCCATGGAAGCTTATTTGGAGGAACAAGGCTCCCCCTTAGATTAATTTCTTTGTGCGACATTGGGGAGAATGCTTACATTGGATAATGTGAGGAAGAAGGGTATTGTAGCAATCAATAGGTGTTGTATGTATAAGAAGAATGAGGAAACAATGGATAGCCTTTTCTTGCATTGTGAGGTTGCTAGTGCTTTATGGAATAGGGTGGGCGATGCCTTCCCTGGTATGGGATCTCCTAGCATGTTGGAAAGCACGGTTTAAGAGAATCAATGCGTATTATTGTGGAAGATGGTATTATAGCTCAAGTACTCATTTCTTAATACTCTGCATTATTGGATAGTGATCCGCAATAGCCTAGGGTCTTCTATTCTACACTCCATCAATTGTCAGTACTTTTTCCCTTTGCTGGTTAGGTGGATCTCTTGTATACTTCCCGTGTATTAGGGTTTCATCCTCTTTAGCTATATATAAATTTTTCTCATACTTTTCAAAAAACATTTATGCGACAAAACATGCCCGAAAGTTCTACCCTGGTTTCTTCCATGTGCTCTTCTTGTTGGACCTTGTCATAATGTTCTGGTAGTTTCCTTCTATTCAGTAAGACGTCATCAAGGTATTAAAAAATCTCAGTATAACAAACATGGTTTCCCTGAGGTAAATAGAATGTGCAAAACTCAAATTTTAATGAAGATTTGAGGTAAATACCATCCTTAGAGCTTTCAATTGATTCCTTGCAAGATTGTTTCCCCAAGCGGTATTTCTGCAAGAATAAGGCATAAAGACTAAAACTTGTGAATAAGGCATCAGGAGGTGATTGAAGACACGAATTACTATGAGTTCAGATTTCAGAATCATGTGCTCTAATATCTTGTTATCACCCAAGCCTCAAACACTTATCATCTTTTTCCTTCTCCCTTCATTTGGATCATTGTGCCAATAAAAAGGAGAAAAAAAGGTGGAAGATCGTGCCCGATTCAAATAGTATGATAATAACAAACCTGAAGATGTGATTTCAAGTGATAAAGGGTGAGCCCTTTTACTCCCATTGTTCTCATAATAGTCTTAGGTGTTGCTTCTGCAATGCACATCAACATTGCACCCCAGAGGTTAATCAACAGTTTAGCAAGAATTCAAAAGTCTAAAAAAAGAAGCTAGCTGTCATATGACATAGAAGCATTGACCAAACCAAAGCAGACGTGCAGAGCTGGGTGCAATATAAATCTATAAATCACCCAAGCCTGAACAAATGTTCATCAACTAAGTTTTCACATATTTCTATTAGAATTAATAAATAGAATTTCTACTTGATCATAATCCAAGACTGGAGCAGGAGATAATGTCCCTTCCCAAATTAGGGCATAACGGAGCTTAAAATTTGTTTTTCAGCATAAGATCAAGGGCAGCTTCAATGTCACTGAGTAACCAATAAACTATGCTAAGGACACAAAAGACTTGACAGTCTCCCAACATGTTTCAATTGAACTCAAGAGCCAGTCTAGAAAAACAAATTTGGTAGTAGAACTAGGAAACTGCCACACATCCAAGCTTATATGATTTGATATGACTACGTTATAGATAGCCACATCAATCCTGGAAACTAAAATGTGGTAATTGCTTTTGATAAGTTTTAGAATAGAGGACATTGAACAGTCTGTTAAGTTGTTAGCCTCAGGTAACTTAAAAAGGCCTCTTGTATGTATCGATTTCTAACTAGATGTTTTCTCTTGTATACATTATGTGTACTGGGCTACGCCTATTTCTCTATACATATTAATAAAATTTCTTCTGCTTATCAAAAACAAGAAAGGAAAAAAAAAATCTATATATTTGGTGTTAGAATATATAGTGATAGTTGACACAACCAGTTTACCCATTCAAGTGAAATTTGGAACATTTCATCACAGATATCAAAGGGCAACAGGGCTTTTCTTGAACTTCAACAAATCTATGTATTTGGTGTTAGAATACATTCTTGTGGTGCATTCAGCCTATTAATAAATCTGGCAGTTTGTGTTGAACATGGTCAACAACCACATCAGACATGTTTGCATCTTAGTGGCTGGCAATGCTAAGTTTATAGTTCTTGCCTGTGTCCTTCCAAAATTTATCCTTCCAGCTGCTTCTTTTTTCCCAAATTTTCACTAAATTACCTGAACTTTGCTAAATTAAACATGATCAAGTGCAAAAGTAGTCTTAAATTGACCAAAATCATTCTTTTATTCACTTTAAGAAGATTAATCGCAAAGAATAGCCCTAACATCTCATCATTTGATCATCCCATCAAAGTTTTTAAGGGAATATCCTCTTCAATATCCCCCTCCACATTGACAATTTGTGTCAAAAATGATAATAGTCACACTTGTCACCTGAAACCACTGCCCACTCTTTTCTGTTTCTAGTTTTCTTCTTCAACCTCCGATTTGGCTACCCTCTCTTTTACATGTAGATGGTCCAATTTAAAGAAAATAAAATATTATACACTTTTTCATATCTAAATAAGAATTTTACGAAAATGCTAGTAGTCAGGGTGGCAGGTATTGCAGAGACAGTAGTGCCATTAGTGATGGGCCATGGTGGTGACCATGTAAGCAACAATAACTTCATGGAAAAGTGATAAGAGGGTAGCTTCATCATTGAAGCAGCATAGTGATGCTTCTGATGCTGATTAGGCTGGAAACCATGATGATGGAAGATTGACTTCCGGCTATTGTACATTCGTTGGTATTTAGTAACATTGAGGAGCACGAAGCAGAATGTAGTGGCCCGATTGAGTGCAGAGCCTGAATATAGAGCTATGGTTCATACAGCCTGTGAAATGATGTGGGTAACATCTCTTTTGTAAGAGATGATCTTCATTATATCTGGCACCATGAGGATGTATTGTGATAAGAGCTATCTACATTTCTAGTAATCAAGTGTTCCAAGAAAAAACCAAGCATATTGAAGTTGATTGTGATTTCATTAGGAACATGGTACTGAAATATTGGCAAAGCAGCCAATTTAGACAGTGGGGCTGGCACTGGCAGGGGCAGGAGGCCTGTGGTCATGCAAAAGTGCAATATAGTACCAAAGACAATGAGTGAGGCTTTCCCGAACCCCTATCAGTTCATTAAATGTTAAGAGCTGGAAACAAAAATGCAAGGGAAAGAAGGCATTAAATGGACAAAGATGAAATAACAATAGGAAAAGTCTACAAATCTCACTCCCCCACTTCCATCCCACTAAGATGTGGCGGCATTATCCATCAACTTTCGAATTTTTTTTTTAATAAAAGATGATACAAGGATGATAAAAGTATCACATTTTACGTAGTGTGACGAAAATGTAACGGAGTGTGGTATGTAGTATACTTACTGATGATGATGATGATGATGATAATAATTACAATAATAATAATAATAATGTCTAGGACAATGAGATTGAGACATGAGGTTGAGACCTAGTGACTCGCAAATTGGTCAGGCTTGTGTGACAGTCCATTTGCTTGCAGTTGGGAAACTATGTTAATAACGGAGTCAATCATAATTTCTGTCTTTTCTTGGCTTATAATGTCTTTAGTTTGTTAATGACAAGAACTGAGAACAAATAGTATCGCACATATTCATTAGTCTGTTTGTACCGAGATTATAGAGTATAGAGAGCGTAGTAAGGTTGCAAAGTCGGACACTAGGATTTGCACAGTAAACCTCATACTACCATTGAACACCATATCAACACAGACCCAAAGTCCTCTGGAGAGAGAGAGAGAGAGAAGACTAGTAGTATAACTGACAGAAATCAGAACCGATAATGACAATAATAACAAGGATAAAAAAAATATGGACAATATGCTGTCAAGCATGAAAATATAAGGAAAATGGTGGCAATAGTAATTTCCTGCCAAGAAAGAAAATCACACACCTATAATTACTTAAGCTCAACACAACCAAAAACTTAAACAACAATAACAAAAAACGCTTAAGCGCCAAGATTCTTTAACCAATAACCAAACCACAATCAAGAACCACAAAACCCAGCATTTGTAAGTACCCATAGGAACCATAAAAAGAAAGAAAGAAAGAAATGAACTAGAAATACAACCAAGTCCAAGAATAATATTAATATAAGACTAGTAGTACAAAGTATACGCACTGTCAGGGCCACCGAGCTGGGTCACAGCGTCCACGAACCTCTCGTGGAGCTCCACGGTCCACCGGAGCCGGGGTTTCGGATCCGAGGTGAGGACCAAGCAAGCGTCGCCGGGTAGGTTCGTCCCGTCCAGAGTTCCCTGGAACTCGGCGTGCCCCACATCGAGCGGGAGAGAGTGAATGGCCGAGTACATTCCCGAAGGCTTCCCTGGAAACACCCAAGAATAAAGTTCGTTTCCCGAGAAAGTGAGGGGAGAAAAGCGAATAAATAAATCGAGAAAGTAGAAAGATCAGGTCATGGGATGGGAAGGGAGGGAAAATGGGTGCCTGAGTTCGGGGCTCGGAGCCCCGAATTGGTAAGAGAAGAGGAGAATAGAAAACAGTGTTGTCTGAGAGGAGAGAATATATATTGAGTGAATAAGGCATGCAGAGGCTGGACAGCGATGTCCTGTTGTGTCTCTTTCTCTTGTTTCTCTCTCTTATCTCTCTTTCTTTTTTTTTTTCTCTCTCTGCTGTCTTTCTCTGAGAGAGTGCGTGACTGTACCATCAGAAATTATTAACTATTTTCGAAAACTTAAGCCAATATATTTATCACACCACAATATTATACGTTATATTATTGGTAAGTTAAATATAGTTATGCCTAAAAAAAATTTAAAATTATAATAATATTTTTTTTAAAATAATATTTTTTTTTATTCTCATTCATCAATAAAATTACATGCACAATTCCTACTCAAAACTGTAAATAGAATTTATCTATTAATAATTAAAATTTTGACACGCATGCTGTTTAAGAAGAGAAAAATACAACCGGTCTCAATTAATTAATACTCTTTCTCTCTTTCAATCTTTATCCACCATCGTTTCTTTCTCTTTATATTCTCTCTCTTGCCGCTCTCTCTCTCTCTCCCCTCTCTCGCTGAACGTCTGCTAGATGGTGATGAATTTACATACATAGGCACAAATTGAGGTATGTCTCTTGCAGAACTTATAGCTAATATATTTCCATTTAACAGGACAATTTGATTGTGTAGATCCCCATCTTTTATTGTTAGATGGTATTTAAAGAGAACATCCCGACCGGTTAGCCCTTAAGATGGACCAGAACCCTTATCCACGACTAAAACCCATATTATAATCGAAGAACCCAGCCCAATACAAAGGAAACCAGCCCATGGCCAATAACGACTGGATAAACTAATACTGACGGGATAGCTATCCAGTCAATAGCAAAAGATAAATGAGGTTATTATTTAAATTTGCTAAGAGATGAATCTTCATCTTTAAATTTGAATTTGAATTAAGGATAACCATTATCCATGAGGGAGCAAAGATAGCTCATGAAACTCTATATAAAGGAAAAATTCAGGCAAGTAAAATGGATCAAATTATTGTTATTATTATTATTATCTTCAAATTACTGACTTATGCATTGGAAGTGTTCCCTCGGACTCCCGTGCTCTCCACACTTTGGTTGCAGGTGATTGTGAGGTGGTGGCAGTGAAACACGTCCGTATCAGTACTCCTCTCTTATATTTCCATCTTTATAAGGTGGACGCAGCATAATGGTTTTCCTTTTATGAGACTCATGCTCATGTTTCAAAATCCAAGTATCATTGAAAGCTACATTAGCATGGTGCTGTTGTCTAGGTTGATTAGTAATAATTTGATTCCCTTATGCATAATGAAGAACCTTTATCAAATCAAAAAAATTAGAGCATATTTACCTGTTTTGATTATTAAATACATATGGAACTTACAAACACCTTTGAGCAGTGAGCAAAAGCCAAATGTTTTTTGTTCCAGAAAAGCTAGTTGGAAGAACACTGTAATGAAGAGAGCATAAAAAAAAAAAAAAAATCTTCCAGCAGTTCAGAAAGTATCAGACCTTCGAAGGAGAAGGAGAGAGAGAGAGATATGGAATTTGGAGATTTGGTTAGCTATTGTTGAGAAATAATCATATATTACCTGTGGACAAGGTCTTGAACATATTTATAAGGAATGAACAATCCTTTTTTATAGAACCAATATTATGAGATGAGTTAAATTCATGAATTTTTTTATGGTATCAGAGTTTTTCAAAGGACGAATGGGGGCCCACACTACTTATTCCGTGACAAGGACTAAAAAAAATACTGGCATGCACATGAGAGAGAGTGTTGAGGAATAATCCTATATTGACTGTGGATAAAGTCTTTGGCATGTTTATAAAGAATGATCAATATTCTCTTATAAAATTAATATTATGAGATGAATTAGACTCATAAATTTCTTCAACTATTATCGTTTCTATTTTTCATTTGTTAAAAATCATAGCTGTCACAAGTTAATGGGAGGGTGTAAATCCCCCCTCAGAACTCATCCGGCCTCTAGCCTCTCTCTTAAAATTTATATTAATAATCAAATATATTACATTTTATGACAAGATAGAAATATTACGTAGTCTATATTTTAAGAGTCTAATATTTCGTTACTTACAAAGAGAGATCAGTTATTTCAAAAAAAAAAAAAACAAGTAGAGATCAGTAATGAAATATGGAAACAAGTTATCTGGTTGGCATTGGAGAGATTTGTGTTATTATAACTTTTCTTTTTTAATAATGTTTTATTACATTAAAATTTAAAAAGCAATGATGCAATAAAAGAGGGTGGGATGGACAAAAACTAAAATATAGAAGATAAGTACAAAAAATAATAATAAAAGGATAACAATCTAAGAAATTCAATTCAATTTTCAAGCTCATGTCCATTGACTTCGACTCGTTTGATTTTAGAGATGGGGTAAAATAAAATGAAATAAGTTAAAATTAAAATTAAAAAATTGAATAAAATAATTTTAGAATATATTTTTTAATATTATTTTTATTTTAGAATTTAAAAGAATTATAATGATGAAATGAGAAGTTTTCAAAATTTTGAATTTTAGTCTTCAATTCAACTTATAGATTATTCAGATCATGTAGTACTTAACGGTTACATCTCAAGAACGGGCAGTGCAATTAGTTATTACAATGCTATCAATGGAAATCTACACATTCATTTCCTTTAGATCATAAGCTAAGGTCATTTACGGATAATGTTGATCCCGAAAAAAAGATAGCCTGTGTTTATTAAGGATTATAGGCCCATTAGTTTATGTAATGTGATTTATAAAATCATTGCTAAGGTCTTAGCCAGCCGGTTAAAGTTTGTGCTCCCTTCTGTCATATCACCATCTCAATGTGCTTTTATCCCGAGACGTCTTATTACGGATAATGTTCTGGTGGCTTATGAGGTAGTAGATGCTATACAGAGGAGGAAAAGGGGCAAAACAAGTTGTATGTCGATTAAATTAGATATGAGCAAGGCTTATGATAGGGTGGAATGGGTGTTCTTAGAGAAGATTTTGTCTAAGATGCACTTTGCTCCTAATTTTATTCGGCTTCTTATGATGTGTATTTCTCCAACCTCGTATAAGGTCCTTATTAATGGGTTACCTTCAAATTTAATTATCCCAACACGTGGACTAAGACAAGGGTGCCCACTTTCGCCATACCTCTTTGTTTTATGTGCCGAGGCTTTGTCTTCAATGTTACAGCAGGCTGAATCTAGTCATTTGATGAGAGGGGTTCGTGTTTGTAATAGAGCTCCATGGATTAGTCATTTATTCTTTGCTGATGACAGCATTGTTTTTTGTACAGCTACAGTGGCAGAAAAATGTACATTTGCGAGATATCTTGAATCTTTATGGGGCTGCCTCAGGACAATTGTTAAATATGGAGAAAACTGAGTTATTATTTAGCCGAAATGTGGATAGGGGAGTAAGGACTGCCATTCAGGAGCTTTGGGAAGTTAATTCTATCCAGTCTCATGAGAGATATCTTGGACTTCCCTCATTTGTTGGCAAGTCAAAACTTAGTACTTTTCGGGATATAAAAGACAAGGTATGGGCGAAGTTACAAGGCTGGAAATAGAAACTTTTGTCACAAGCTGGTCGTGAAATCTTGATAAAAGCAGTTGTTCAAGCCATACCCACATATGTAATGAGTTGTTTTAAAATTCCTAAGGGTTTATGTAGTGAGTTAGAGGGAATGACTGCTCAGTTTTGGTGGGGGCAAAGGGAGCAAACGAGGAAGATTCATTGGATGAGCTGGAAACGATTGTGTCATTCTAAATTTTCTGGTGGGATGGGCTTTCGGGACTTGGAAGCTTTTAATTTGGCTATCTTGGCAAAACAAGAATGGCGTTTGCAAACCCATTCTAATTCTCTGTTTTACCTTGTTTTCAAGGCTAAATATTTCCCACATTGTGATTTCTTATCTTCCTCTATTGTCTCTAATCCTTCTTATGTGTGGCGTAGCATATATGAGTCCCAACCTATTATCCAGGCTGGTCATCTATGGCGCATTCCAAATGGTGAAAAAGTGAAGATTTGGAGGGATCATTGGCTGCCCAATTCCCCGAGCAGGAGAATAATCACAACCAGTAATCATCCCAATATTGATGCTCGTGTTAGTGATTTAATTGACATGTCTTTGCCGAGAAGGTGGAAAGCTGACTTGGTGCATCATGTATTCTTTCCTTTTGAAGTTTGGGAGATTCTTAATATTCCTTTATTTTCTCATTGGCCTGTTGATAAAATGGTGTGGGGTTGCACGCGTAACAGGCAGTTTAGTGTGAAGTCTGCCTACCATTTAGTGCTTTAGCTGAGAAGTAATGCTGCTGCTGTAAGTAGCTCCCTTGTAGGCCTGCATAAAGGGTTTTGGAAAAACATTTGGCATTTAAATCTCCCAAATAAAGTCAAGCATTTCTTGTGGAAAACATGTACTAATGGCTTACCCACAAAAAATCAGTTGCACTATCGTAGAATAGTTGATTCTGATCTGTGTGAGTTATGCCATGTTGCTCATGAGGATGTGTATAAAAAACAACTTGGTTGAGACTATTCAGAATCAAAAGAGAAATAGCATCGGGATCATGCAAGAAATACTCTTTGTAAATGTCCCAGCAGTGCAAGTGTGTGGGGGAAATATTTTGGCAAAATCTTCATATGTTGAATTCCTTTTATCGGATTGACAACTTGGTTGAGACTATTCTGGACTTACATGATCCCGATGCTATTTCTTGCTTTGCTATTGTTTCCTTGGGTGTTTGGAAGTTTAGGAATCTGAAGATTTTCCAGAATTCTTTAGAAACAATCACTGATGTTGTGAAGGGGTGCTTTTCCTTTGTTGATTGTTTTCTATTGGTTCGGCAATGCATGCTAGTGGTACAGCCTGAAACTCGGTTGTGTTGGCAACCTCCTCCTTTTGGGCAGCTGAAGTTAAACTTTGACTGAGCAATCTTCTACCAGGAAGTCAGATCTGGCGTGGGTGCTGTATTAAGGGATGATAAGGGAGGGCTGATTATGGCCATGTCTAGAATAGAAGAAGGTATCCTTTTGGTAGAGGATGTTGAAGCTATGGCAGCTTTACGGGCCCTTCAATTTGTTTCCCACTTGGGTATATCTCACTTGATCTTAGAGGGAGATTCACTTGTTGTAGTTGAGGCCATTCGGTCAAACTCTATTGAAGAGTTTAGCTACAGTCCTATTATTAGGAAGATAAAATTGTTGTTATCTCAATTCCAATCTTATGATGTTTTACATGTTGGACGGCAGGGAAATGGGATAGCACACAAATTGGCTAGGCATGCACGGGTGGTGGAGAGCACTCTTCAATGGTAGCACTACCCTCCAGATTTTATTAAAGCCGGTTTGGATGTTGATGCTGAACTTATCCTACGGGATTGATGTATTTGTTTGTTAAGTCTGGTTGTTAGTTTTGTGCTTTGTATTGCACTTACATTTTCTTCATAATGAATGAAGTTTTTTTGTTCTCAAAAAAAAGATCATAAGCTAAGAAAGGGTTGAAAGATAATTGGATAGTTAGGATCACATTACCCAAATTGATAAAGCGTCACCAAGGACATGTGTTGCAACTAATGGGGGCATAATTAAGACATTGTTTGGATTCAAAAATCATTTCAATTCATCTTGTCTAATCATTACAACGTTATTAAATTTTCAAAAAAAATATAAAATAATTTAACTTTTCAAATCTCAAAATAAAAATTTTATTTTAACAATATTTTATTCAACTTTTAACTATCATCTCAACTCAACTCACCATCCAAACCTCCCGTCAATAAAGGTGGAATGGGATGAAAAAATTCAAATACGGGATCATGGGGGAAGTCCATCCGTGCCATGCGTGTGTGACATTTGAAGGTTTGGGTACTTGGCGGCATGTAAAACTCAGAAGTCTTGAGGTTTGAGTTAGCCTTATGAGTTGGTCTTTTTGGCAACAGACTAAGTTTCGCTTGTTTTTACTGATGATATAAGATAAGTTGAGATAAAATTTGAAAGTTGAATAAAATATTGATAGAATATATTTTTTTAATATTATTTTTATTTTGAGATTTGTAAAAATTGAATTGTTTATTTTATTTTATCTAGAAATTTAAAAAAGTTGTAATGATTATATAAGACGAGATGAGATGAAAAGTTTTGTAAAAGTGAACGAGACCTAAATGAATTTTAAAAATCTTCTTGGTGACTACAAGGCAATAGCTTAGGCCTTTCTTACCTAGAAATAATGAAAAGAAAAAAAGTATATAAACACAAATTTATGAGAGGAAAGGGAGGGATGAGGACAACTCCTCCCTCTCTCCCCTCGAGTTAGAACAAAGAAGCTGTATGAATTTTAGAGAGAAGGATAAAAAAATTACAGAAGAAGAGAGCTATTTGGTGGTTGCTTGAGTTATTTTAACCTCTTCTGAACTCATGTATTTTTTCTCTCCCTCTTTTTGGTTAGAAACGAGTTTCTTCTACCTGATAATGATTTATATATGTTGCCAAGAGTTTCTTTTTTCATTTTTTTTTCAAAAAAAAAAAGATATTTGAAAAGCAATAACTAGTTAAATAATATAGAGCCATTGAAAAATTATCTAATATTTTGAAACAAAGTGATTAAATAAAAAAAATTTAACTATAATATTATAAAAAAAATTTATAGTTATAGTCGTGAATGCAAGCGTCACGCAATCAATTTTAATCATATATAATAAATGGAATCAAAATGGTGTTGTTCTCCATTTTGAATTTTATCATCTTCATTCATATTTTAAGTAATTTCTTATTTAAATATTGAATTTATAAAATTATTTAAAATATGAGAAATTAATTAAAAATGATTAAAAATAATAATGAAACAAAGAAGACAGTAAAAGACAGGGGCAGACAGTGTGGGACCCCTGTACATAGTTGGAGCAGTGTTTGGTATTTAATCCGAAGAAGAAGAGATGCAGAGATTGGATGAGAAGCTGACAACAAACTATCAGACAATATGTCTTCCAAATCTCCAATTATAGACTACAGTGAGAACACTGCCGTTCCTTAGTCTTGTTGACAAGACACCCTCTTTCCCTCTGATTACCTAATTTCTTTTTTTCTTTAATAAAAAGTTAAACAAATAAATAAATAAAGAACTGTAATTGGTGCAGCAATTGAAGGACGTCACACCCATCAATATAGAATCTTTAGTTAGCTTTTTGCATTTATTATTGAGGAAAAAAAAAAAAAGGTGAAAGAATCTTTGGCCTAGGTTCTTTTTCATGCATATGACAAAATTAATTTGAAAATGTCACAAATAGTTAGAACTTGTTTAGATATTGAAATGATTTTTTCTCATTTTATTATTATAATTTTTTTAAATTTTTATATAAAATATAATAAATAATTTAATTTTTTTAAAATTTTAAAATAATAAAAATATTAAAAAATAATATTCTAATAATATTTTATTTAACTCATCTAAAATCATCTCATCTCATTTTACTATCGAAATGAGTTATTAATCACCAATTTAACATATAATTTTGGAGCATGTAAGTTTTGTGTAATCCTTTATAAAAAAAGTGAAATTTATCATTATAAAATATATTTTTTTCACGTGAATTTTAGTTGAATCGTACTTTTTTTCAAAAAGAACTCTACAAGACTAGGGTGTGTTTGGATGTTGAATTGAGTTAGGTTGAGATAATAAAATATTGTTAGAATATTTTTTTTAATATTATTATTATTTTGGGATTTGAAAAAATTAAATTGTTTATTATATTTTGTGTTGGGATTTGAAAAAGTTATAATGATGAGTTGAGATGAGTTTGAGATCTAAACTCACCCTTATAATCTTAAGACTGTTCAAATATAATTAATTTAAAAAATACCTACAATTAAGGATTCCTCAATATTAGATAATATTACTGCTAAAAAAGTGATTGTAAAGGTAAATTGGATTGGATGGGTGTAACATGGGGATGTGGTTGCTTGCATAGACACCTGACCTTTTGCTTTAGCCCAAGCTTGTTTAATCAAAAGGGAAGAAGTGCCTGAAAACAGATTGGTTAACCATTCTTTGCCTGTAGATTAGAGAACAACTTTCGATTGATTGCCTTCTTGACTTGGTTTGTAAGGTACCTTTCCCAGAATTCAGTACAATGATCAATTGCTGGAAGAAAGTAGAGGTTTTTTTTGCATATGGATCACACAAGAGTTCTTCAAATTCTATGCAAATGAAATTACCAGATTATGTTTCTATCTTTTGTATTTAGAAAAAACATAATAGAACTTTGGCTTTAGATAGAAGCGTGATGCTACACCCACCAATGGGAAGCCACCGAAATTCCTCACTGAATGTGCATTTAATAAAAATAAAACTCGTAAATTCATTAAAAAACACTTCCTTAACTATTAAGTAAAAAAAAAAAAAAAGGCAAACCGATAAAAAAAAGTCGGTGGATATTATCTGTGGGAGTACTGTATCAACCAAAGTTGTCCAAAGTGGACTGTGATTCAAGATTAAAAAATGTATGTTGGGAAAGGTCTGTAGATGGGCATTGATCTCATTTATCATTTTAAAATTGCATCTTAAGAAGACATCAAGAAACATGAAATAGTCAGGCATCATCCATGCACATGTGTAGTAGTAGTACTGCTATTATATTATTTTCTTAGACCAATCTTCATACCAAATGCAAAACAATATTACTACCGCTTATAAATCTTACATTAATTTCTATATTAAAACCCATAGTAGTTATAAAAAAAAAAAAAAGAGTCAAAATTGAAGTAATTTTTTTTTCTGTATATGTATGTATGTACGTATGTATTCAACCCGGGCAGCAAGAATCAAAGTACGTATGTATGTGTGTGTCTCGAAAAATGATTGGATGAAAAATTGAAATATAATATTTTTTTTAGTACAAAAAGTGTTTGGATTGAAGTTAAATTTTTTGAAAAATTATAATTAACCAAACGTAGCCTTAGTTTTTGGCAAGTGAAAAAACATTTATAAATTAATCCTGATAGTAAAGTACTGAAGGATGCTAAATTGAATATATATATATATATATATATATATATATATATATATATATATAGTCTAAGGAAGTAGGTAGTACCCATATCCTAATCATGATTTGTATCATTACTAACCCAACACATAGAGACACACTTAATTAGTTTATACACCCACGCAAAGATATTTTATATACATAAATACATATATATTTATTTATAAATATTTTATTAAAAATTGAGTCCTTGGAGTCCACCACCACGTGCCATGATTTAGTCCAAAGAACATTGGCACATTAACATGATATAATTAATACATAGAGGCACATGATTTTGTAGTGGAATTAATAGTGTGGTTAATTAGTAGAGACCATAAGATAATATATATAGTTGAGACCATAATCTGATCGAATGAAAAAGCCATTATTCACGAGCTGTTTTGGAGGTATTTCTAAGAAAATGAAGACTACTACACCATTTTTAAACATTTATATATATACATATATATGTATATATGATCAAGGAAACAAGAAGCATGCATTTCAAAAAATTTGGTTATTTAGGACGATCTATCTGATTGTTGTTGTAATTAATGTACATAGAAGGTAATGATACACCACACATTTGATAAGGAAAAAAAATAAAAAATTAATTTATGTAAATAATAGTGTGAGGTGTATGGATGATGATGAGTCTGTAGAAGTTTTCTTTCTCAAATTCAAGTGATAGATAAAATTAATTTAATTTTGGAGGGACATTGAATCTATATTATGATAACTATCGATCTGTGTATACGTATATGTATATATTTATACGCTTTGTCGTTTATAATTATTAATAAATATATATTAAAGTTGCAATTTCATTTCATATTCCTTCAATTTATATCAATTTTTTTAAAATTTGATAATTTGATTATATAAAAACTATTAATCCAAAAAAAAAAAAAAGGTAAGAAATCCCAACATATTTTGTTTGTTCGTGTATTTTTCATGAAGGAAAAGATTGATTGAAGGGACATAGGAGAGGATATAAAAATAACAAACGTTAAAGGTTTAGAAAAATATTTATATTCATTTTTACATTTTAGAGTCAAAATTCATGGACTTTAATTTTTTTTTCATATTTTAATGAAGACCCAAGAACTTTATAGGGAGTTAGAAGAAAGTTTTTATATTTTTGAGAATTTTCAAGAAATTTTCAATTTTTTTGGGATAACTTATTTAAATTTAAATAGTATTGGTTAATTTTCTTTGGGAGGTTCCTTCTGCCCATGGTTCGATCGGGTGGTTGAAACATGGCTACTTTACTCAATAATCGTGGTCGTCTAGCATTCTAGACATTGCTAGACATTCGTAAGGTATCGTTTTGATATTGAACTAAGTTGAGATAAAAGTTAAAAGTTGAATAACATATTATTAAAATATTATTTTTTAATATTACGATTATTTTGAGAATTGAAAAAGCTAAATTTTTTATTATATTTTATATGAAAATTTAAAAAAATTATAATAATTAGATGAGATGAAATAAAATACTTTCACTATCCAAACCGGAGGAATTTTGTGTGAAATCTAGATAAATAATCAAAACTAAAATAATTGTCAATCTCAAGAGCTATTAATTTTAATCTACAATAAGGGTAAACATATAGATTTTGTTTAAGAAGAAATAAAGTAAAAGAGATTTGAATGACAATTTTCTCTAAGATTCTTTAACCAAAGATTTAAAAATCTCATTTTGATGGACTTTGAAGTAATCCTCCTCTTGGACCTTAGTTCATATATATCATGAGATTTGTTTACCTAAAGTTACTTTGTCTTGACTCTTGATGCATTGACAACGATAATATTTGTGAATTAGTGTTTTGTCAATAAATTAATCATAAACAGTAATTTTACTCGTGAAGAAGAAATAAAGTATAAACAAACAGTAATTTTATCTCACTAAAAATTAACTTGTAAATTTTTCAACCAAATATTATTTTGATGGACTTTGAAGTAACCCTCCTCTTGGGCCTTAGTTCGTACATCCCTTGCCTTGAAAATAATGAAAAAAAAGTAATGTTATACACCATACTCTCATCCTATTTTAATAATACTTCGTTTGTTTTCAGAGATGAGATGAGATGAGATTTTTTGAGATATATATAAATAGTATTGAGATATGTTGAGTATAGATAGGATAAGATGAGATATGATAAAATTATGTTTGTTTATAGAGATGAGATGATATTAGTTTAACTTTTTTGTGAAGTATTTATGGTTGTGGGACCTATAGCCATTTTGCAGCTTTTGCATTTTTTTTTTAGCTTTTTCCTAGACTGCGTTGAGTTTTATTTTTTTATTTTTTATTTTTATGTTTCGTAACATTTCGACGTTACTCAACATATTTCGGCATTTTGCTTTTTTTCACAGATTTCGACGTTACTGCAGGGACCCACTAATATGTACTGTTGGGACCCATAGCTATTAGCTGCCAAAAGAAAGAAAGGATGGGCCCACTGACAACTTTTTCTGTGTATAGTAGAATTGATGAATAATGATAAAATAATAAGAGATGAAATGAGATAAGATAAGATGAGATAAAAAATGAGTGTTTGCTTTTAGAAAGTGTCTGACCGTACAAAACTTAGAGAAGTTTTCAAAGTTTTGTGTTTCATCTCTCAAAGCAAACGTGGCCTAAGTGGTATGTGGCACATTCATCACCATTAGATGATAAAAAAATATGCAATAAATGATTATTTAATGGTAATAAATGTATCACATCATACTTAGTGGGATGAAAGTAAGATGATAATATGGTGTATAAAATTTTTCAAAAAAAAGACATGAATACTTTGCTTTATCTTGGCATTCATTCTCAAAGTTCTTTCAAAAATCATAACCACAAACACTTGAGACTTTTTTACCTGAAGTTATTTTGTCAAGACACATTTGACAATGATACTATTTGTGAGAAAAATTCTATACACCACATTATCATCTTATTTTTATTATATTACTTTTATTACCATCTTTTATTGGATGATGGATCATCCAATGATAATAAATATGTCACATTTTACAAAGTAGGATAAAAATGAGATGAAAATGTGGTGTAGAACATTACCAAGAAGTGCAAAATGCGCTTTTTTATTTTGTGTTTTTTTCAATTATTTTTAAAATCACTTTAAACATTTTTAAAAAAAAAATAGAAACTCATTAAAAATACACTTCGTTAACTATTAAGTAAAAAAAAAATCAAATCGGTAGAAACTCTCGGGACAAGATAAATAACTTACTCTGGTTAAACAAAGGTTAAAAAGAAGAGTCCTTCTACGGTCAGCCACTGTAGGGGTGCACACTTTGCACACCTTACGTAACTGCACTGTTTGTAATTCTTTTTTTGAAAATCAAAATGTACCTTCTCATCTTACTATTTTCTTCTTAAAGAACACCGGATTCAAAAACACTGTTGAGAATCTCTCTGTAAATGCTTCTTTCCGATCTCCGGGTTTGTGTTCTCAGGCTTCCATTGCCGCTTTGTATTGGGCTTGAATTCTTTCGCAGAGAGATATGGAGGTTTTCATAGTGTGAAGAGGAAGCAGCTGCAAGCGCAATAGGCAGTGCGCTTGAATTCTTTCCCAACAATAGATTTTCTCTCTGTTCTTTTATTTCAACTTTCATTTTTTTTACAACAGTGGATTTTGACTAAAATATGGTGTTATGCACAGGAGGAAGGAGAACCTATAAATAAAGATCAGTCGTGCTCGAAGGACTTGGGGGTAATAGGCAGTGCAAACCAGATGGGCTGAAGCCCAGAATGTGGAGAAAGCTTCTGCAGTTGACAATGAAAGTGAAAGTCTTGCAGATCAGAAAGAATGCAAAAAATCGTCGAAGGCTCTCGAAGGAGGACTTGGGCTGAGAGACGATCGAAGAAGACTACTGAGAGCTGAGAGCCTGAGAGACGTGCATTTAGTGAACCCGGTTCAGTGCGTTTAGTGAATCCGGTCCAAACGTCTGGTGTGTTATGGCTGTTGTCAACAGTAAACTGATGTAAAGATTTTTCCTAAAAAGAAATTACTTTTTTTTCCTGTGAATGTGAATGTAGCTCCACTCTTATCACAATCACATACCTCTATACAATGAAATAATTTAAATATATTAAAAAAAAGAAATGTAAAATAAATTAATATTACATTCATTAATTGCGTAAAAGTTGTTAACAAGTTGTCGCAGAGATATATTTGCTACGATTTTTACAATGTACGACATTTATAAGTGGACTGGCTACTACAATTGCAGACACTATCTATCAGTGCAGAGCTTGGGCTTGGGCATAATACAATGCTCTGATGGCTACGATAATGTTCAAACTTGTTTATTGCCCCCACCGAGTTCACAATGGAGAGAAGCTTTTAGATTGAAGGACATGAAAATGACACATCAATTCAAATTCATTTATCACACCATGTCAAGGAATCCATTGATTCTTCACAAAAGGTTTACATGCTTGACAAAACAACAATCATACAGAGAGCATCGCATTTCAAAGAATTACTGATAACAAGACAATAAGACCTCAAATCAGTTGATCGTAGGAATTGGGTAGGCATTGAAGAGAATAAATGACATAATTCAAGCATTATGCGTAATGAAGGAAACAATCCATAACACAAAATCATAGCTAACTTCAAAACACAATTCCCATAGCAATGTATCATATAACATCTACTTGAAAAACAAATGCACCGTTGATGAACACCCCACTCAAAGGAAAACAGTGTACCAAAATCGAGAAGTAATTTAACAGTAACCAAACTGTCCTCTGCATTACCATTTAAAAAAACCCGTCACTATGGATCAATATTTTATGGGAGCAATAATTTCTAGATGCGAACCGAGTTTCTCCTCAGCAACCTTCTCAGCTTTGACCCTCAGTTTTGTCAATTGCTTCTTTCTCTCATAAGCAACCTGCGACCTCTCCTTTCTCTTCCTCTCAAGCTCCTACAGAGTTAAAACAGTTCAACATATGTTAAAAAGCATTCACCAGAAATATAATTAATCAGTGGACAGAAATGAATGACATGACAAAATCACGAAAAAATGATGTATGACACTGGCTTCTTGACTTTCTAAACATTAAACAAAAGCTAATTCAAGAACCACAACAGATGCGAAGTCAATTGAACCTCTGACACAATTATAAATATTTGCAAAAGAACCTAGGGTATGGCATTGCACTGAAACACAGTACAAATTGAAAGCAAAAAAGGAGTTTATTGAAACTGTGTTAAATAAATTTGGTCTTACACGCCACTTAGCAAAGGGTATGGCATGTAATGCCAACAGTGAGCCATATGACCGAAGCACTTCAATTAAGATTCAGCTTCAACAAAATTACTTATGACATGTTACCTCGATTCTCAAAATACAGTATCAATACCACTAATGCAATGATATGACTGTAATAAGCATCCTTGATTTTTTCATATAAAAAACTTACCACACACATGAAAAATATAATACCCAAAACGATCAGAAAGTTTATAAAAAGCACAATTGATCATCAGATTGTGAAGTCAAATGCCAGAGACTTATAATAGCCGTAACACGTACTAGTACTATAGGTAATCTAACTAGAAGGTACAAATTGCAGTAAAAAAATAAAAAATTCTACATCATTTAATCGTATATCCAATATAGAATAACAAATCATGTCAGCATGCCACATCGGGACTCATCAGTAAGAACCTTAAGAGATGACATAAGAAAAAAAAAGAGATGAGAAAACGAGTTCTTGGAAGAAAAACAAACTTATCATTTAGAGGTTGTACACAAAATGCATCATAAAATGCAACCCGAATATATAAACTCTGAGCAGAGTCTAAACCCAACAACAAACTTAATAAACTAATATGAAACTAAACAGGTATAAATATTACACTGGTGACAACTGAAAACAAGCAAAAATTAAGCAAAGACCCAAAGGAAAAGACAAAAAAATTTCACCTTAATAGTTTCATAGTGGTTCCATCCAACTTCCGAGGAAAGCTTGCCTAACAAGCAGTACTTGTGTCCTGCTTGAAGCCTCAAAACCCTGTTTCACAAAAGCCAGAGGCAAAAATCATTATGTTTGAAAACAACTAAAAACTAAAGAATTTCCAAATTCAAATGAGAACATCGAATGAGGAAAAAAAATTACTGACTTGAGAGCATCAGGAATGACCATCCGCTTGATCTTATCGTACGGAGGTGGAATCCCTTCATAGGCCTTCAATCGAGCAAGAGCCGCGGCTCCACGTTTGGTCTTGTGTGGAATCATCCTACAAACAACAAAATATCCCTTTCATTTTCCGTTTACCAACCACAAAGAGAAATGAGCTATGTTACGGTTATCATCTCATCTCCCAAATCTCTTACGGAAGCAAAAACATTGGTTTTAGAACTAATAGATGGATATAAATATACGCACCCGCGAATGGTGCGCCAGAGGATCTTAGCGGGGGCACGGAAATGGATGGGGCCGTGGGAAGGCTTGGTATTCATTCGCTTGCGAAGGAACCTCATGTACTTCATCTTCTGGCGGACCAAACCCCCCGAGATGGCGATCTCCTCACACCTCACCACCACGACCTTCTGCCCGTTCAGCAGCTCTTTCGCTATGATCGACGCCAGCCGACCCAGCATGTGATGCCGCGCGTCTACCACCACTCGCTTCGCGCAGATCCCTGATCCCGACACCATCTTTGCCTCTCTCTCTCTCTCGGGGTGAAGCGGCCAAACGAGTCTCAGTACGAGAAAAAGTGGCTAGGGTTTCGGGGTTTTATCGAGTTTTTGTTAAGATGAGATTTGAGCAGAATCGGACGGCTAGTAGAATGAATCAGAATCATGAGAGGTTGGGTATTGGGTCAATAGCTTGACCCAAAAACATTGGGGCTTTTGGGCCATCAGTGAGAGTGCACGGTGGCAGAGAATCCTCCATGGAGAATTTCAATCAATCAAGTCTTTTTTTTTTTTAATAATTTATGGTTTTTAGTTTTTAATTTTAAATTATTATAGAGATGTCGTGTATATCTAATATTTTTTAAATATAAAATGCTTATTTGTCGATTTCGTACGGAAGACATCCCTTCTTAATTAGGGTATAATCCATCCAATCTAGTTAGATTGGGATTGTGTTTGGATGTTGAAGTGAGTTGAGTTGAGATGATAAAATATTATTAGAATATTATTTTTTAATATTATTATTATTTTGAGATTTGAAAAAATTGAATTGTTTATTATATTTTGTGTTGGGATTTGAAAAAGTTGTAATGATGAGTTGAGATGAATTGAGAGATGTTTGGTAACCAAACGAAGCCTGGGTTACAAATCAAAAATTTCAATCCATCATTTTTGGCAGATTAGACCAGACCGTTAGTTATCGATTTGGTCGGTTTATAAAAATGTTTTTCCTCTTTTTTCTTTTTAGATAGAAAAAATTAATTAAATTAGTAAAATTAAAATTAAATGAGCTCTTTGATGTGGATTATGTAACTAATTGATTAAAAAAATAATTATTATATTTATATTTATATTTATTAATTTATGATGTTAATAGTATTAAATTACTAATTTAGTATTCATAATGACCTATATTAAAATTTTAACATTTTATATATAGTTAATGAATATTAATTAATTTCATTGTCTATAGATTTTCCATGCTAATATGCAAATTAGGTATCTTAAAAAAAATTACCAAATTACTTTAATTATGTGTAGATAGTAGAGTATTTATCTATATATAATAAAATTATTCATCATATGATATACTAGTAAATTGATAGCATATTAACATTTTATATATGGCTAATGAATATTAAATAATTTCATTGTATATATATTATATTCTTCATATATACTTGCAACTTAGGTTTCTTAAAAAAAACGTTGCCTAATTACTTTAATTAAGTATAGATAGTAGAGTATGTATCTACATATAATAATATGATTTATCATATAATATATATTAATTAATTGATATCATATATTATTTTATATTTTATATGGTCAATAATGATCCATTGGACGAAAACTACATAATTAGATTATACGACTACGATATAAAACAATATTTAAAAATATATTTAGAAAATATATATATATATATATATACATTCGGTCAGTCTCAGTCCGATCCAAAAAAATACACCCCAGGACCAGACCGATTACCGAATGTTTCTACATGTTGGGACTACGATCGACCAATAAGACTATTGATCCGGTCGATTTTTCCAATTCAGATCAATAGTCTTAAAACTGACCAAACCAATAGTCTTACAACCCAATTCTTAACCATAAACACACTCTAAAATAAATTCATATTTGGATGGAAAAATAGGTATTTAAGTTAATTTTAAGTACACTACAAGAAAAATCATTTTTACCCTAACATTTTAGCCATGATATAAAGTCTATAGCTAAAAGTTGATATTTGGTGAAGGAAAATTTTAAATTCGTCATGAATATCACTTTAACGACCCAAATTGTTACCCTCATTTATATTGATCATAAATATATAAGCGAAAAAGTTTCTCATCAAATAAGAAAGTAATTGTGATGACAATTCTATAGTAAAGCACTGCCAACAAGTTGCACTTTTGTCATAAATAGTAAGTTTTATGGAAGTTATAATTATTTGTTAGTTATAGTCTAATAATCAAATTTTTACAGCCTAATTTATCTTCGCAAAAGGTAAATCTATATCGATGATATAAAACTCATAATTAAACGTTTCTCTTCAGGGACTTTTTTTTTACATTTTTCACTAATATCACTTTTAACGGCCAAAATTATTACCGCCATTTATATTGATTGTGAATATATAAGTGGGAAAATTTTTCACTAAATGAGAAAGTAATTGTGATGACAATTCTAGAATTAACGATGATTGTAATCGTCACTAATATTCTTAACGCAGTAGAGCATTGCTAACGAGTTGTAATTTTGTCATAAATATTAAGTTTTAGCGAATTTATAATTATTTGTTAGTTATAGTTTAATAATTAACTTTTTGCGACTAATTTATTTTTGCAAAAGGTAAATCTTTTTCGACGATATAAAACTCGTAATTAAATGTTTCTCTTTAACGATTTTGTTTTAAATTTTCACTAATGTCACTTTTAACGGCCAAAATTATTACTATCGTTTATATAATTATATTGATTATGAATACATAAGTGAATTTATTTTTCACCAAATGAGAAAATAATTCATTTATATAATTATATTGATTATGAATACATAAGTGAAATTTTTTTTCATCAAATGAGAAAGTAATTGTGACGAAAAGTATAGAATTAGTGACGATTGTATAATGATACACTTATATTTTACAATTATCTTACAATTTATTTTAAATCAACTAGTACAATTGTGATACTTATTTAAAAAATAATTTCACTTTTACCTAACTATCATTCATTTTAAATAGAGTAGTAAAATAGTTGTAGAACAATTATAGTCTATCATTTTTCATAATTATTTGTCAGTTATAGTCTAATGAATAACCTTTTGCAACTATGATCGGTCCTTCTCTTCTCTATTGAGAGAGTAAGGTTTTTGAAACGAGGACTTCGGTCTCAACATAGTTTGAGTTTGGTGCATGAACATGGAAGTGGACGAACTGTCACGTAACTGGGAGGGCTTTCATCTTACTGAAGAAGATAATGAAGTTATTCAAGTTTCAGAAGATACAATTAAAGACTCAAATATAAGAGGAGAACATTGTTTGTTGGCTCTTCTTGCTTCTGAAAAAAGTTTTAATAGAGAAGCGTTCAAGGCAACCATGTCTAAGGTGTGGAGAGTTCAAGGATGTTGGTGAGAACAAATTTATAATGGATTTTCAGTATCAATTTGACAAGGACAAAGTTATGCATGACAGGCGATGGTTTTTTGATCGTTCTCTTATAGTGATTCAGATTTTTTATGGTGGATTGATAGTAAAAGACATTATTTTTCCTCGTGAACCCTTTTGGGTGCAAATTCATAATCTACCATTAGCAGCAATGTCTTAAGAAGTTGGATTACAAGTTGGTAGAAGGCTAGGTGTTGCTCATGAAGTGGATGTAGACAAAGAAGGACTGGCATGGGAAAAGTGTCTTCGTGTTAGAGTTGACATAGAATTATCAAAGCCATTGATGAGAGGTACAATGCTCAGTATAGGAGGGAAGAAAACATGGCTGTCTTTTAAATATGAAAGGCTTCAGAATTTGTGTTTCAAGTGTGGGATTGTGAAACACGTAGAGAACGAATGTGTTTAAGCTCAAAATTATTCAAAAGAGGTGCATGTATCTGCCAAGCAGTATGGTCATTGGCTGAGGGCGCAACCTATGAATTCATCTTTATTTGGTGCAAGGAAGTATGGGGGAAGAAGGGACTCAGGCCACCAGCAGCCGTCAGGTTTAGGCAGTGCAAGTAGTGAAGTTCCAAAGGGAAGGGGTGGTTATCCAAAAGTGGTTTTTGAGGAGCAAAACAAGGATGTTTTTGTAGATAATTCAAGTTTTCAATTTCAAATTCCCAAAAGTTTATGGCTAATAATACAGGCAGTTTTAACTTTAAAGTTAGATATAAGGATAAGGGGTATTACTCCTTTAAAAATAGGAGTGATTTTACTGGTGCTATTATTGTTAGTAATGATAAAGCTGAAGAAATGATTTATGATTCTGTTGGAAGCTTGAATAATTAGGATAAGGGAAATGAGATGGGCACAAAGGGTAGCGAATTGAGTTTGAATATAACATCTAAGGAGAGTCGGATGCTAGTTGATGCTGAGTTAAATTTAGCTAAACCCCACGTGGAAGTTTCTAAGAAGATTAATGTTGGACCTACAAAAAAATTTTCTTGGAAAAGGAGAACAAGAGAATTAGCTAATAATGTTATTGAAGAAGAATTTTATGGTAAAGAAGGAAGAAAAATAGGAGCTGAATAGGCAAGTTCTCTGGTCATAAGTCCAAATGGGAAGATAACAAAATCAATTATTAATTCTGATACATGTGTTATTCAGAATAAGTTGGTGGAGGCTGCTAAGCAGCTCCACCAACATCAATGAATTATCTAAGTTGGAACTATCGAGGGCTCGAGAGCCCTCGAACAGTTCAAGAACTTCACCTTTGGGTGAAAACAAAGACCCCTGATTTTGTTTTCTTAATGGAAACAAAATGCAAAAGAGATAAGGGGGAGATAGTGAGAAATAAAGTGGGGTTTGATTGTAGTTTTATTGTTGGTAGCAGGGGTCTCAGTGGAGGGTTAGCATTTTTATGCATAGCTCTAGCAATATGAGCTAACTCTTATTCTAGATACCACATGTCTATGAATCTGAGTTGTGATGTTAATAATAATCAGATTCAAATAACAGTATTCTATGAGAGTCATTACACTAAACAGAGAGAGGGGAGTTGGAGATTGTTAAAAGATCTAAATCCTCTAGATGATAAAGCTTGTCTTTGTTTTGGTGATCTTAATGAGATCCTTCACCAAAATGAAAAGCAAGGGGCTGTAGTTAGACCATATAAGCAAATGGAGAGATTTAGAGAAGTTGTTGAGGGATGTGGGCTAAGTGATCTTGGGTACCAAGTAAACAAGTTTACCTGGAGCAACAATCGGGAGTATAGTGCTTTCAATAAGGAGAGACTAGATAGAGGTTTTGCTAACCTAAATCTGGTTTTGTTGTTTGAATTCTCTAGTGTTCTTACTTTGCCTGCTTAATCATTAGATCACTACCCCATGCTGATTAAATTGAGCCAGCACCAATTTAACAATGTGCAAGGAAGTAAGATATGAGGCATGCTGGAATACGAGGGAAGATTGTAGTAAAACTATATAGGAAGGCTGGAAAAGAAGAGGGCAATTCTGCAACAATTTGCTATCTATCACTATTGGTTTACAGATGTGCAAGAAGGCACTGATTTAGTGGAACAAGAAGCATGGTAGTAAGGGTAGAGGTTCAGTTTTAGAAAAGTTGGAAGAGATCTCAAGGTTGCAAAAGGTTAACAAGGGGGAATATGAAACTGTTATAAAAATGAGACAGAAGGAAGTTGAGTGCTTATTGGAGGAAGAGAACACAAGGTAGAAGCAGAGGGCTAAGCAGAGATGGTTACAAGAAGAAGACAAACACAAATTACTTTCACATGTGTGCAAACCATAAAAGGAAAAATAATAAGATCTGTGAGATTGAGAGGAAGGTGTTATGAACTCACTAGGTAGAACTCACCCTTGAAAATTAGCTTACAAAGGAAGGGTGCCTAGAGACTTGTAAACCATTAACCAATCTCATACTTAGTCGATGTGGGATCGTAATAACCACCACGCTTCGCAATCGACGTCCACGTAGGTCCTGGTGCTCATACGGGCTGGTTGTGCACTAGGTCTTTTCCTAGCTCGGGGCGAACACTACCATGTCGGCATCACCCCTTGTGCCGCATGATTGCAACTGTAGCAACATGGTCTTAGACGTGGGGTGGCTCTGACATCATTTGTTATGAACCCACTAAGTAAAACTCACCCTTGAAAACTAGCTTACAAGGGAAGGGTGCCTAGGGGCTTATAAACCATCAATCAATCACATATTTAGTCGATGTGGGATCGTAACAGAAGGATGGCTCAATGGCTATGTCAACTGTAGAGATTTTAGTTTTGTTCCAAAATTTCTACCAAGACCTTTTCTCTCTTCCAATCCCACTGGCATTTCAAAATGCCTCTATGCTTTAAAGCCCAAAGTAACCGAAGATATGAATGCAAAGCTTACTTAGGATTTTGTGCCAGAAGAGGTTAGAGCAGTTGTTTTTCAGATGAATCATATGAGTTCACCTGGGCCAGATGGCTTTAATGCTGGTTTTTACCAGATTCATTGGCACATAGTGGGGCAGGAGGTTAGTAGAGCAGTTCTTGATTTTCTAAACAATACAGAAGGAGATCAGAGCCTAATCAATGACACTTACATAATGTTAATTCCAAAGAACATGATTTCAAAAAAGTTATCAGAATATAGAACTATCTCTCTGTGTAACGTTATTTACAAAATAATCTCTAAAGTTTTGGAAAATAGACTAAAAAAATATTGCCTGAGATTATATCTCCTACTCAGAGTGCATTTATACCAGGAAGATTAATTCTTGACAATGTTATGGTGGCTTATGAAACCATGCATACAATGAACTCAAGGATGAAAGGGAAGACAAGTTACATGGCTTTGAAGCTAGATATGAGTAAGGCTTATCATATGGTGGAGTGAGAGTTTCTTAAAGCAGTTATGGCCAAGCTAGGGTTCAATAAAAAATGGATTGATTTGATTATAAGCTATCTAAGTTTAGTTACATACTCTATTTTGATAAATGATTCTCTTCAGATTAAATTTAAAGCTTTTAGAGGACTGAGGCAGAGTGATCCATTATCACCATACCTCTTCATTCTTTGTTCTGAAGCTTTGAGTGCTTTGTTGAATCAAGCTGAGATGACAAAAACTATTACTAGTTTTCCATTTACTCGAGGACAAATTTGTATTAACCATTTATTTTTTACAGATGATAGTTTGTTATTTTGCAAAGCTAACTCATTGGAATGGAGCAATATGATTAGCTTGTTGGACAATTATGAAAAAGCATCAGGGAAAAGACTCAATAAGGAAAAGACTTCAATTCATTTCAGTTGAAACACAAGGAGTGAAGCTAGAGAGTTTATTCTGAACATAGCAAGAGTAAGATCTTCTTCCTCTTATGAGAAATATTTGGGACTACCTGCTCTTATAGGTAGATCTCGTTTTAAGGCTTTCTCTGGAATATTGGATAGAGTCAAAAGTAGAGTGAGCTGTTGGAAAACAAAGCTTTTGTCTAAAGTAGGTAAAGAGATACTATTGAAGGTAGTGATCCATGCACTAAGTACCTACTACATGGGGGTTTTTAAATTACCTAGATCTCTTTTCCTTAAAATTAACCAGATTATGAGTTAGTTTTGGTGGACCCAACAAGAGAATGAGAGAAAGGCTCATTGGGTGTCATGGGGTCAAATGGGGAAAGCCAAGTCTAATGGAGGTCTGGGTTTCAGGGATTTGGAAAGTTTCAATTTGGCTCTACTTGCAAACCAAGATTGGAGGTTTCTGCAAAATCTAGAGTCTTTGGCAACTAAAGTTTTCAAACTTAAATATTTTCCAACTATTTCTTTTCTAGAAGCTAAAATTGGTGCTAAGTGCTAACCCATCTTTTATATTGAGAAGTCTATTTGCAACCAAGAAGTTGGTGGAAGAGGGCTTATTATGGAGCATTGGGACGGGGAATCAGGTAAGGATATGGCAAGATTGATGGATTCAACAACCTAACTCTTTTAAGATTCAAACTATGCCTGCAAGTTTGGACTTATATACAAGGGTGAGTGCTATCATAGATCCAGATACCAAAAGTTGGAATGTCACTTTGATTCAGGAGTGGTTCTCAAGTAAGGAAGGATAATTGATTCTAAAAATGCCATTAAGTTGCTCAAACTGTCCAGACAAGTTGGTTTGGAGGTATAGCCAGAATGGTATGTTTACAGTGAGAAATGCATATTATCTGCAGAAGGAGTTGAATGACAGAGAGAAAGGGCAAGGTTCAAATCCTAATGCAGATAAACAACTTTGGTCTTTTTTATGGAAGTTACATGGAGAGCTTGTTTAGAGTCTCTGCCAACAAACTCAATTTTTTTTAAGATGAGAGTTTTGGATTCACCATTGTGTTCACTGTGTCAGGTAGAGGAGGAATCAAGTATACATGTGATATGGGAATGTCCATCTATAAGGGATGCTTGGTGTATGAGATTTAAAAAATTGAAGAAGGCTAGTTTTCCAACAGGTTGGTTTTTGAAGTGGTTTGCAGCTATTATTGAATTGTTTGAACAAGAACAAATGTAGGAAATAGTAGTTACAACTCAAAAGATATGGCAGAGAAGAAACAACTTTCTGTTCAAAGGCATATTTACTCACTCAACAGAAGTCATGGCATCAACAATTAAGGCAACAACTGAATTTAAAGATGCAAACAAGAAGGTAAGCAAAACTGGTGCAAAACTGAATGCAAATACTGTCAATTGGACTCCACCTCCTCAAGGGCTTTACAAAGTGAATTGAGATGCATATTTGAGCAAGAGAAACATCAAGGTTGGCATTGGGATTATTGTGAGAGATCATGAAGGTCATGTCACTGCTACAAAGAGGATGAAGGTGAGTTATGCTCAAGACTCTCCTACAGCTGAATAATTGGGGGCTTATCAAGCAATATAGTTTGTATTGGAGATTAGTATTATGAAGATAATCCTTGAGGGTAATGCTTTAAATGTTGTTAACTACATAAAACAAAGAGAGGATTCTTGCCATTACTCGAGGGCTATTATTTGGGATATCAAAAATGTTCTTGCTTAATTAGATTATTGGGAAGTGGTTCATATAAGAAGAGGGTCAAACATTATAGCAGATGCACTAGCAAAAAATGCATTAAGCATTTCTGAAGATATAGTTGAGTTAGAGAATTGTCCCTCTTGTATTGTTTCCCTCATTTGAGTTACTTTGATCAATGACGAGTTTTCTTCTTCTTTAAGGAAAAAAAAAAAATTGTGGCCCAATTTTTTTTGCAAAAGGCTAACTATCTTACTGCAATAGAGTATTGTCAAGAGATTTAAAATAAATTGTAAAATAATTACAAAATTGTTAATCGTCGCTAACTATCATTCATTTTAAATAGAGGGGTAAAATAGTTATAGACTAATTATAGTTTATCATTTTCCATAATTATTTATCAGTTATAATCTAATGATTCACTTTTTGCAGCCCAATTTGTTTTTGCAAAAGGTTAACCACCTTACTGCAATAGAGTACATTCAATGATTTGCACTTTATCATAACTAATAACTTTTAGTCAAATTATAATTTTTTTGTCAACTATAGTCTAATAATTGAGTTTTTGCGGCTGAGTTTATGCTCACAAAAGATTAACCTTTATCGACAATGAAAAACTTTCGTGAAGAAAATTATAAATATGTTGCTAATATCACTTTTGCAACCATTATTATTATTGTTACCCATCTTTATCACAAATACGTAGGTGTGAATGTTTCTAACAATCACGTGAGAATGCAATTGTGGCGATAAATGTAGAATTGACAACTATTTTAATTGTTGCTAAAGGTTATAGTAATGATAATTGCTTAAATGTGCATAATTTCACTAATTTAAATAAAGCATTATCATACATTTTTTTAAGGTACGCATTATCATACTTAGAAAGTGTAATTCTTGTGTTTTTTTAGTCATATGGAATATTTACTTAATTTTCTCAATTTTAATGACGTCTTGAGTAGTTATTAGATTCGCCAATTTTAAATGAACTAGTTATTAGATTTGCCATTTTTAAATGAAATATATTTTTTTAATTTTTCAGGTATAGCATGGTCTTAGGGTACATACATGTATGCATGAACTCAGCTACAAGGATAAGTTGTAGAAGTCTATAAAGACTTGGGCCCACATGAGTTTGAAATTAAAAAATAAAATAAAATTAAGAATGAGTCTACATAATGTACTAGAATTCAAATTGAATTTCATCTCATATAAGTAATAAAGTGAAAGTAAGATGGAATGGATTTGCCACTTATATGGGATGTAAGAGCAACATATAAAAATGGTGTGTATGATGACCTTAATGACGGGGGTGCCGCATAACGTAAACATAGCGAGGAAAAAAACTACTACACTCAAAGTTCTGTAATGAAGGAGAATGGAGAAAAACTAGAGTTTCCCTTCTGGTCTTTCTGATGTTTTTATGTTCTAGAAGTAATGTAATTGTTATTCTTCCTTCAATTTATTTTAAATATTATTTTAGTGTTTATTTATATTCAGATTTTGGAGTTTATTTAAGTGAACATATCTATCTAAATTTTTAACTAAGGTTGCATATGAAGCCTCATTGAATATTAGTAATATTTTTATGAGATGTGATTTCTTCCCCAATTGTTTGTGTTCAATGACGAATTGTTCTTGCCTCACATCAAATGATAGAGATAGAATTATTGATATGAGTTCAATCATGATTTTCTCATGATCTAAAATCATTTTAATCAATTGAGAACTTGGTTCATAATTTGGTAAAAGAAATCGAATCGAATATCTTTTGTCATTTGCTTTAACAAATACAAGTTATAATTTAGTTGAATTCAATTTGTTTGTTAAACTTTTGATAGGTAGGACAAAATGGACAAAAGTTTGATGCATTTTACTAATAATTTTTTTATAGAATATATAGAACGGTAAACACATGTGATCATACAGGCATACTGGATATGATCAAATGTCCATGTGTGAAGTGTAAGAATGGGTTTTATGAACTATAAACGTGGTTGAAAATCATCCATTCATTAAACAAATTGATAAAAATTACAAGCAACAGATATTTCATTGAGAAGAGAAAACATGGAATGGAAGACAGGATTGTGAAAATGCTAATGAGAATGACTGGGCATAAAATGTTGATGATGAAGAAATGTTAGATGATATTTATAGGGAATATTTATGATGCTAGTGTAGAAGAGTCTTCCACTAACCAAGGTCATACATTGCCAAAATTTGGAAATGAGAATTTTGAGTAGTTGTGGGAAGATTCTCAATGTAAACTTTAAAATTGGCTTTTATTTTGATGTTGCTCCATTGGAAGACAATTAATAATTGATGTAATATGTCCTTTAACATTTTGATCGACCTATTGAGAAAGACACTTACCGATGGACAGGTGTTGCCAAAGTCATACTATGAGGCAAAACAGTTGAGGTGAGATTTTGACTTTAATTATGATAAAATATATGTATGCAATAAGAATTGTGTTCTTTTTTGGAAAGAGCATGCTAGAAGTCAAGAGAGTCCTATATACAAAGACCTAAGATGGATTGATAATGAAAAATAAAAAAATAAAAAATACCTCATAAGGTATTGTGGTATTTTTCATTGAACCCAAGGTTGCAAAGATTATTTGTTTAAAAAAAAATAGTTGTAGATATGAGATGATATAGAGAAAAACGAGTTTAGAATTTGAATAATTTGAGACATCCAATCGACTATGTGGTTTGGAAAGAATTTGCTAATCACATCAATAGTTTGCTCGAGAATCTCACAACATTCAAATTAGACTGACAACATATGGTTTTAATCTATTCGAAAACAGAGTACATCTCACAACGTATGAGCGGTAATATTTCTACCATATAACCAACCTCTTTTGAAGTATGTGAATTATCCATATTTGATGATAATCTTACTTATTCATGGATCTTGGGCACCCGAAAATGAAATTGATGTATATTTGAGATTATTGATTGATGAGTTGAAGCAGTTGTGGATAGATGTAGATACATTTGATGCATCCGTATCACAAATGCTTGGATTACATGTAGCATGATTATAGATAATAAATTATTTTCCTACATATGAAAACTTCTCTGAATGGAGCACAATAGAAAAATTTGGTAAAGAAGAACATATATTTGTACCTTGTAAATTGTTTGGTAATAATGTGTTAGAACAACTTATGAATGTCAGATATGTGCAATTTGAAAAAACAAATAAGAAAAAACATACAATAGAAGAGATGAATTGGACAAAAAAGTATCTTATTTGAGTTACCATATTTGTCAACACTGAAATTATGACACAACCCATACGTCAATATATTGAGAAGAAGATTTGTAATAATGTGTGAGAAACGTTGGTGAATATCAAGGAAAAGACAAAAGAAATAATCAAAGTACGAAATGACTCATATCAAATGGGTCCTAAGAAAGGAACTACACCTAACAGAATATGGCGATGCCAAATGCATCCTACACTTTGCCAAGTGATAAGAGAAAAAGCTTTTGTACTTGGATAGAGTTTGTGAAGTTTCCAAACGGTTATGCTTCAAACACTTATCGAGTATATGAATGTTGCAAATCGTAGGATATCAAGAATGAAAAGTCATTATTGTCATTTTTTTTACAACGGTAACTTCCTATTGTAATTCATAGGTACTTACAAAAAAATATAAAGATGGTATTGACTAAGCGAATTTTTTTAAAGAACTGTGTTCAAGGATGTTAAACTTAGAGGTTTTGAAGAAACTAGAAAGCAACATTGTCATCATTCTTTGCAAGTTTGAAATGATATTTTCACCAATCTTCTTTGATATAATGATACACCTAGATATTTATCTACCACATGAAGCATTGCTTGTAGGATCAGTGCAATTTCGATGGATGTATCCAATTGAAAGGTTTCTTAGCAAACTCAAGAGGTATATGCGAAATAGAGCATATCTAGAAGGATTAATTGAAGATCCATATATTGATATCGAATGTCTGGCATTCTGCTTCATGTATTTTCATGATATTGAGACAAAATTTAATTATGCATAGCAAAATACTAATATTGGGCAAGAGAATGAATGCAAAAGTTTGTCCATTTTTTCTCAAAATGTTCATCCATTGGGATCCTCAATATTTTAAAGGTTAGATGAAACACTCTTTGCAATAGGTCAATGGTATGTGCTAAATAACTACATAGAAATTAAGCATTATCTAAAGTAAGTAAATCACGTTTGATTTGTTTAACTGTATATGCATCTGAGTTAGTAATTGTGTCACTTATTAATATAAATTTTATATGTAGTGAACATTATGAGGAGGTCAAAGCAAGATGCACAAATAATGTATATCGTAAATATGAAGCTGAATTTCTAAAGTTGTTCAAACAATGTGTAAGTATTTATTTAGCAATATGGAGATATCTATAATATGTTATTGAATACAATTCATGAAATATTATTTTGCTTATTGTCATTTTTTTTTTGTTTTGCATTTGCATAGCCATAATGCAGTTGAGGTATCTGATCTATTATATGCACTAGCTTGCGGTCCTAATCCACAAGTTGCATTCTATACTAGTTGTATCATGAACAATATTAGGTTTCACATTAAGTAATGTGAACGAAATCAGTACACAGAGTGTAGTGGTGTTGTTGTTATAGGGAAATAAGAAGTAAATGGTGTTAACTTTTATGATATTTTAAATGACATTTTGGAGCTATATTACGTATGAGAAAATCAAGTATAAATTTATAAATGTAATTGGTGATATATTGGAAAATGAAGAACATGAATACAAAAAGACAATCATTTTACAAGTGTAAATATATCTCATTTGGTATAAGGGTGATCATTTTGTGTTAGCATGCCAGACATCATAAGTATTTTATTCAATGATATTAAATTGGGAGGTAATTGGAGAGTGATAGTTGAAATTAGTTATAGGAATATCTATGATGCACTGTTGATAGTATAGGAAGAAGATTGAGAATCAACTAATATCGAAGCACATTAGAAAAATAAATCTTTTAGGTTTAATGCATTTGTGGAATATGATGATGGGGATTTGGCTCCATTGTTGATAGATGATATAACATTTGATTATGTTGATGTGTTACCTACAAACAATACAATTATTGATGATTATTTTAGTGAAGAGGATGGAGATAGCAACACTGACGAGGAATAAGGATCTGATATTCAGTTCTATGCAGAGGAAGCATTCTTGGTCACTCAAAATAATACAGGTACTAATGATGAACTGTAGTGAATATGTTTTATTGTATACCAAATTTAGCTATTTATTCCATCTCATAAAAATAATGTTTGGATGTTAGTAATGCAATAAATTTAGTTTTTCTTTTCAGTGTTAAACTCAAAGTTGTTGATAAACAATTTATATTTGTTGCAAGTGAGATCTACACTTTGATTATTTAACATTTTTTTTTTTATCATCATTTAGTAATACACTTGGTTTCATAACAAATTTGAAATATTTGTTATCAAGTTGGTTTATTGTCAATTAATTCACAATCTCGTTGTTATATTAATATATAGTAGATTTGAATTCCTTTAAGATTATATAATCCAAAATCCACAAAGAACACACAAAAACTCTAATCTTTTTATTTTTATTTATTTTTCTTGCTTTGCTCGTTTATTTAAGGCATTTTCATATTTATTCTTGATTAATTATATGATGTATTTGGTTCCAAATGCGATGCATGTCTTGCCTCCAGTCTCTTGGAATGAATGATTGTGAAATTTATATACCTAGATTTTAGGAAAACATGCATTTAGCTAACCGACATTGAAGAAAAAAAATGGCACATGATTCCGCCATTTTCTCTTTAAGAAAAAAAAAATGATTTGAGGATTTAGTTTGATGATTAATAAGAAAAATAACATATCATTCCTCCATTTTCTTTTGAGGATAACAAAATAATGAGAATTGAGTTAACTGACATTGAGAAAATCTCATTCATTTCACAACCTCTCTTAAAATCCAAAGCTAACTGGCCTCTATGTATGAGTCTTTTATAAATGGATTTCCTTCCTTAAATACAGAGTCCAATGCATTGTACCAAATTCAGGAAAATCAACAAAAAAAAGAAATACTCCACATTAGGGGAGAGAGAGAGAGAGAGAGAGAGAGAGAGAGAGAGAGAGGACTAGGCAATTTTTGAGAGCTTCCTTCGGCTGTAATAGACTTAACAACAAAATCCTACGTATTATAAACAATATCAAAGAAATCAACGAATAGTCAAAGAAATTTTTAATTGGAGTTTGTTGTAAACAAAATTCCTCACAGAGTCCCACACGGCCACACCCATAAACATGGTATAAGAATAACTTAAAAAATAATAAAAGAATCACTAACAAACAAAGGCTTATATTTCAATCCTCGATTTCATCTGTCCATAGCTTATATTTCAATCTGTTCACAGTCATGGGCAGATTTGGTTTCGAACTGGTCTGGTTCGGTATCGATTCCTATTTAGCAAAACCAATTGAAAACTGGTTTGATTCAGATTTTGGTTTTTAGAACATTGATTTGAACTGAATGAGACCAACACATAAATATATTATTTTTAATTTTTATATTTTGTATTGTATATATATATTATTTTATTTTATATATATTATATCCAACAAGTTACTGTTTTTTCTATACTTGTGACTATAATGATAATAACTATTGATGCAAATGATGTTTAAGGGTGATTTCTGGTCAATGATATTATCCAGGTCATATGAGGCAGAAGTAGCTAAATAAGTTTGGTCCTTTGTTTCCAGCACCAACCATTTTTCAGAAAGTAATAAAGTTTTTGACAGGTTGGAGAGTGACCCATTCCATCTTTTTCAAGAAAAACTCTCAAAGAAAAGCATATAGCTTTTAAAAGCGTTGGGAACTTGGGATCCTGATCTGTTTTTTGTTTTCTACTATTCCATGTTTAGGTATTTGGGAACAAAGGGGAAAACTAAATGAAACAAAGAAAGGAGCAATGTAAGGAATTCATATCAGATGATACACTGGAAAAATTGGATTGGAACCGGTAAAATAAAAAAATCTGGTTTTAGTGATGAATTGGTTCGGTATCGATTTGGTATCAGTGCTTCAAATCTCAAAACCGGTGTATACCGGTTTGGTTCTAAAATATGTCCAAAACTCGATTGAACTGGATTGGTTATATCCCTGTACGTTTGGTATGCTTACATGGAGAGAAAATGGGAGACATCTTACCATTCTACTGATGTCTAAGACAATAATGAGCAAACACACGAGGGTTATAGTGGGATGACAACCATGCTACATGATGTTTTCTCAACTATTCTCTATATTTGGTCTTGAAATAGTTGAAGGTAGGCCTGAAATAGATGTGGAATTTGGAGAAGCTAGAATGCAAGATGAAAACCAACAAGGTTCTAATGAAAGAGTTAATAAATTTAACAAGGAAAATGATAGTCCCACCGAGAAAAGGCACCTAACGTGTATTTTTTTTTCTTTTCAAAACCATATGTGTGTTTAAAAAAAAAATACTAAAAACACACACACACACACACACACAAAATGATTGATTTTAAAAAAATACTAATCGGTACAATATTTCAGTTCAGTGTATTGGTGGCCCTAGCATTGTCCATTTTACAATATGTTGAAAGACGTTGATGAGCCACTATATGAAGGGTGCACAAAACACACTAAATTTTGTGCTATTGTGAGTCTCTGGAATATAAAGTATTTAGATAGATGGAGTAATATTATATTTACAGAACCCCTTGAGTTCATGAATGAGTTGCTCCAACTAGGAGTATCATTGCCTAAAAATACATAAGAGGTGAAGTATATGAATAATATTGGGTTTGGATACGAGAAGATCTTGGTGTATCCTAATGGTTGTATGTTATTTTGTAATGACAATGAGAATTTAGAAGCATGTGTGGTATGTGGAGTATCAAAGTGGAAGCGTAAAGATACTATGGATGAAAGGTCTAAAAGAAGTTCAACAAAAGTATTACAGTGATTTTTATTGAAACCAAGATTACAAAGGCTTTTTATGTCGTTGAAGACCTCTTATAAATGAAATGACATACTATAGGCCACACAAATGCGAGGGGTATTGAGGCATCCAACATATGGTTTGGCTTGGAGAACGTTTGATTCACAACATTATGATTTTGCATCGACCCCATCAATATTAGGCTTGGGTTATCTGCGGATGATTTTAGTCATTTTGATAACATGAACATTTCTCACAGTACTTGGCCAGTTATGTTGATACCTTACAATTTACCTCCTTCAATGTACATGAAATGATCAACTTTCATGTCGTCATTGATTATATTTTGCCCCTTATCACCTTCAACAAATATAGATGTGTACCTAGAGCCTTTAATATCATAATTGAAGGAACTTGGGAGGATGGAGCACCAACCTATAATGTTTGCTCTAGAGAGATATTTACGATGCGTGCGGCTTTAATGTGGACAATCAATGATTTTTCAACATATGGTATTTTTTTAAGTGGAGTACGAAAGGTCGTTTTACATGCTTTTATTGTATGGGTAATACATAATCTAGGTGGTTGAAATATGGAAAAAAAAATCCATATGGGGCATAGATGATTTTTGTGAAGAAATCATATGTGAAGAATGATAGCAAGAGCATTTGATGGTACATGAGAAATGGATCATCCACCTACTTTGCTAACAGCTGATGACATTATGAATCAATTAGAGAATGAAAGATGTAATGTTAGAAGAAATCATAAAAGGAATAGAAATGTTGGGTCCGTTGATGTTGGTCAACTCTTTTGGAAGAAATGTACTAATCTTAAATTTTCCTTACTTGTAAGAAAATTTCTTGTGTCATAATCTTAATGTGATACACATTTAGAAAAGTGGGATAGATAATATTGTTGGCACATTGTTGAACATTGATAAAAAATCAAAAGATGGCCTACATGAACGGATTGACTTACAAGAGATGGGTTTGAGACCACAATTTCATCTTGTTATTAAAGCTGCAAATAAGACATATTTGCCTCCAGCTATTTTCACAATGAGTAACAAAAAGAAAGATGGCTTGTTAAAGGTTATAAAAATGTAAAATTGTCAGATGGTTATGCTTCAAATGGTTCACGTTGTGTCAAACTTCGACAATGTACTATAGTGGCCATGAAGAGTCATGATAGTCATATACTAACGCAACAGCTCCTGCCACTTGCATTGCATGGGTCATGACTTAAGAAGGTTATAAAACCTTTAATTGAGCTATTTGGATTCTTCAAGGGAATTTGTTCCAAAACTTTGCAGCTTGAAGATTTGGATTGATTGAAATCTAGAGTACCATATATATTGTACCGTATATATTGCGCCAATTAGAAACGATATTTCCACCATTATTTTCCACTATTATGGTGCACTTAGTTATACATTTAGTTGCAGAATGCATGCTTGGAGGTTCGGTTCATTATCGATGGATGTATCCCGTTGAAAGGTATGACATACTTGTTGAATCTAAAAACACATAAATCTTTTATAGTAACAACATATTCTAAAAAAAAAACTTATAGCAATATCATGATATTTATGGAAGGTACCTATATCGACTTAAATTTTATGTGCGTAACAAAGTGATTAAGCTGAGTTATTGCATATTTTATACATTTAGAACCCATATATTTAAATTATTTCATTACATTATTATTGGTTTTAGATGAAAAAATGATTAAGATACATAAATCCGAGTTGTGATTTAAATTGGTTAATAGCATGGTTTATGCTTAATTTTATAACTTGTGATTTAATTGGATAAGGTTCCTTCACATGCACAACATATTTTTTATATTATATTCTTCATTTTTATTTTATTTCTTTTCTAATTTTTTTTTATAGGCCAACAAATGCAAAGAAAAATCAATAAAGGCTACAGGTTTTCTTTTGGATTCTCTAAAGCCTCACACACACACGTGGGCCCATTGTTTTTCATTTGGGTTTTGACTCAACACACATTTTTGAGTTGGACGATGCGAACAATTGAGAAAATGTTCTTTTGGGAGTCTTGGACGGAAGCAACACAGGATATAAAAGCAAAGAAAAAAATACGTAAAAGGAGAACATCGCACGAGAGACAAAATTCTTTTTCATTCACTATTCGGAATCAGAAGGGAAACGTCGCACGTGTTGAATAGCTCCTCCAGGGGTCCAACTGCCATGCTCTAGCATCTCTCCTCCACTACTTTCCATTTTCATCTTCATCTATTTAGCTTGCTCTTTTCTTTTCCTAATCTCAATTTAATTTTAGAATCATTTAATTTTGGATATTTTATTTTCAGTATGTTTAAGTTTGATGTAGTTATTTTTCATGTTCTTTTAAACTTTCATTTAACAGTGATTACAATTGTTATTGATTGATTTTGAAAATTTGTGATTTGAATACAATGATGAACTCTAGAATCTTGATTTTGGGACTTTTCAATTTTCAGTTCGTATTTTGTCAATTACTTTCTAATCTAGTTTAATTTGTAACTTAGTTTTATTAATCTCTTAGTTCCATTACATATTAGATTAATTAAAACTTAATTAGAACTTAAATAATTTCAGTTTTATTATTTAATTTTTCAAATTAATTAAGATTGTTTAGTTTAGTTGATTCCTTGATTATTAATTTCAATTTCTTAGTCTTTTATATTTTATTTCGACACTCAAAAATTCAAAAATATGAATCTAGTCCATGACTAGTGCTATTTTCATTCCCATTGCACTCTTCCATTCATTGCACATACCACCACTTTTATTTTCTCTTTGTGAATATTTTCTCTATTTTAAACAAGTCTGATTTTAAGTAACTTTTCCTGAGGAGATGATCTAGGAATTTATTCCTAATTATTATGCGACACATTCTTGCACTTGGGATAACCTTTGTGCTACTCATTTTTTAGTGAGTCAAGTTTTTGGCGCCGCTGCCGGGGAATAATTGGTTGATGTAAATTTAAACTTGTTATTTTTATTTTTATCTCAAATGTTTCTTTTACTATCTTATCTTTGATTACACATTTCACTTGTCATCTACTACTCAGTCACTTGAACCTTACTTATACTATTTGGACTGATGTTTCATGTTATGGATGAGGGACAATTCAAATAGGCTAGTTAGAGTTACATCGAGCACTGAGAGTAGTACACACAACCCAAAGATAGATAGCTCTTCTATTTTTTCTACAGATGAGGACATTGAAATTGAACAAACCATGGCTGCACCTGCACCACGCACTCTTAGGGATTATTTGCAGCCCACTCGCACCACTACACCATCATGCATTATTTTATCAGATGATGCACCTAATTTTTCTATTAAGCATGACATGATGTTAGTGATACCTCAATTGCACGGGATGGATTCTGAGAGTCCTTATCAGTACTTGACAGATTTTGAGTTGGCCTATACTACTTTTATCAGTCGAGCCACTATTGATGAATTTATTAGACTTCGTTTATTTCATTTCTCTTTAAAGAATAAAGCGAAGATTTAGTTTAATTCTTTGAGACCTAATTCTATCTCTAGTTGGTCTGATATGCAACGTGAGTTCTTACAAAACATTTTCCTTTTCAGAGAACTCAGTATTTACAATAGCAGATCAGCCAGTTTAATCAGAAATCTGACGAGACTTTCTAGGCCAGCTGGGAAAGGTTTAAGAATTTGGTGAACATCTGTCCACATCACGGTTTTGAATCATGGAGGTTGGTGAATTATTTTTACATTGGTCTCACTCCACAATGCAAGCAGTTTGTTCAGACTATATGCAATGGAGAATTCTTTAGCAAAGAACCTGATGAAGTATTGCCATTTTTTGACTATCTTGCTGATAGCGTACAACAATGGAATACTGCACTGATCGAGTTTCATTAACAGTACAACCACTAAGGGTTATTGTTGGTGGGGGCAGATTTGAGCTTAAGGAGGACACTGACGTTCAAGCCCGAATAGCTGCATTGACTAGAAGATTAGAGGTCATGGAGATGGAAAAAGTGAAAGCTGTGAAAACAGTAGAGACATGCTCTATATGCACTGATTTGAACCACAAGACCCATGATTGCTCAATTATGCCAGTGTTTCAAAAGAGTGGCTCTGAGCAGATGCAATCAGCGAACTGGGTTAATAGAGCTCAAAAACAGCATTTCTCCAATACATATAATCCGAGGTGGAAGAATCACCCAAATTTCTCATAGAGGAATGATCAGCCTAGCCGGTCTTCGCCACCTTCTCAGCAGCTATTTCATCAGGCTGCTCCTCAGCACCAATATCAGCCATATAAGAGTTCTCAGAGCTATCGTTTTGTAGCACCTCCAGGATTTCAGCCTCATGTAGCTGCACAGAGTTCTCAGCCGCAATCATTGCGAAGAAGTCTTTAGATGACAATATGGCATAGATGGTCAATACACTTCAGCAATTCATGCAGATTCAGGCCACCACAAACAATCAAAACACTCAGGCCATAAATGACTTGCGGGGCACCATCAATAAAATAAACACAGCATTGATCACTCAAGAGAAAGGAAAATTTCCAGTACAGCCTCAGCCTAATCCTCAAGTATACCGGCAACAACAACAGCAAATGTCTCAGGGGAGGTTTTTGAGACAGTGAAGGTCGTTCTTACTTTCAGAAGTGGAAAGGAAGCTCCCCAACCATAGATGACTATGGACAGACAGGTAGTTGCTCCTACACTCGAAGACGTAACAGAGACTGATGAAGCTGAAAAAGAACTATAGGTAGTGAGACCAGAGTCAAAGAAGCCTGTGAGTACAGATGCTGAAACTAGTAAGGGGTACCAACCTATGGTTCCCTATCCTCAAAGATTGGCAGCTGGCCAAAAGAACAAATACCACACTGAGATTCAAGAGATCTTCAAGCAAGTAAAGATTAATATTCCACTATTGGATGCCATAAAACGAGTTCTTTCATATGCAAAATTTCTGAAGGACTTGTTCATAGTGGAGATGAAGCTGAATGTAAAGAAGAAATCTTTCCTAACAGAGCAAGTCAGTGCACTGATATCGAGCGAGACTCTTTAAAAGTTTGGAGATCCCGGCTCTCCCAACATTTCCATTATGATTGGTGAGTCACGCATTGGGAAAGTTCTACTTGATTTGGGGAGTAGTGTTGACTTGCTACCATTCTGTGTATGAGCAATTGAGATTAGGTGAGCTAAAAAAGACCTCCATCAAGCTACAGTTAGCTGACAGATCAGTCAAGGTGGCGAGGGGTATTGTTGAGAATGTATTGGTCCAGGTGGACAAATTTTACTACCTAGTGGATTTTGTAGTTCTTGATATGCAGCAATCAGCCACTACTATTTACCAGGCGCCTGTCATCCTTGGGCGCCCATTCTTTGTTACATCCAACGCACTGATAAGTTGTCAAAGTGGAGTGCTGAAACTCACATTCGGGAATATGACATTGGAAATGAATGTGTTCAATACTTGCAAGATGCCTGGTGATTGCAATGAGTCAGAGGTGCATGCTGTTAATGTGATTTCAGATCTTGATGAAATAAAGAGAGAGGCCTACAACAATTCCCGCTTGGAAAATGAGCGAATGAAGGTCTTGCATGAGTAGAAGATCCATGACAAACATCTTGTCCCTGATCAGAATGTGATTCTTTATAATTCAAGATTGCATCTTTTTTCCAGGAAGCCAAAATCTCGATGGAAGAGGCTATACATTGTAAAGAAGGTTCATTCTCACGGCGCTGTAGACATTGTCAATTCGAAGAATGGCAATAGTTTCACTGTCAATGGACAACGTTTAAAGCCGTTTCTGAAGGTGTTTGATTCACACGAAGAGATCTTGCTCGTGCAAGATTTCAGGGAAGTGTTTTGATCTTTTCTCCCTTTATAGCTTTCTTTACTTGCATTTTGTTTTTTGTTTTTATTTGTTGTTTTGCTTTGATTTTATATTTCATGTTGATTTTTTTTTGTTTGCTTATTCATGTGCACTTTGTTTTCTTTCGTTTGATTCATTGAGGACCATGTCTCTCACTAGTTGAGGGGTAGTGTGTGTGCACAGATTTTAAAAAAAAATATTTCATTAATGTGGTGTTCATTGATACATATATGATTAACACACACACACTCCATTTTTAGTATTTTGTGAAATCATTGGTGGAGTAGTTGAGCAGAATCATTTTGTGAAGATTTATTTTTAAACTTAAGCATAGTGCATGATTTTTGATGCATCATATTTTGTTGATGTGTAGCTTGAAACACCGGGATGCTATACTCATTGAGATGAGACTTGGTGAGATTTTTGTAGAACGAAGGGTAAATTTTGAAGGACATTTTGCACGTGGTTACATTTGTAGTATTCCTTATTTACTGTTTATTGATTTAACACAGGAGAAGTAAACTGCAGGATTACCGAGCCATGCTTCAAAAAAAAAAAAAAAAGAAGAAAAGGAAAAACAAAAAACAAAAAAAGATTTGAAAAGAATAGAAAAAAAAGAGGATAAAGTCGACTTAGTGAGCTTTCCTAAGTAGAAGGTTAGAAACAACTACCCAAGACTTTGAGGGTTGAGTGTTCAACATTTTAAAACAGAGCTAGCGTGAAAACTGCTAGTTCCTTGAGCTTTGAGGTAGTTAGAATCAGCAATGATTAATCTTAAGGTGGAAAAATCCTACGACAAATCATGGCTAGTAATGAGGAACACACAACCAGTTTAGCTCCACACACATATGTGAGTTCTGAGACATTTGCATCAATTCTATGTGAAAGATTGTTGAGATCATCTTGATGGGTATAGCTCCTGGGGGTTGAGTAGTAACGTGTTACTTTTGTGAGAATTTAGAATTGTGTTTGATTGTTTCTGTTTGAATTTTGATCTTTATGCAATATTCATCTCAATTAATTTTCATTATTTTGCTCAATGATTAGCAAAATGCTAGTTGGGGGGTGTGATTAAGCTGAGTTATTGCATATTTTATACATCTAGAACTCATATATTTAAATTATTTTATTACTTTATTATTGGTTTTAGATGAAAAAATGGTTAAGATACATAAATTCGAATTGTGATTTAAATTGGTTAATAGCATGGTTTATGCTTAATTTTATAACTTGTGATTTAATTGAATAATGTTCCTTCACATGCACAACATATTTGTTATATTATATTCTTCCTTTTTATTTTATTTCTTTTCTAATTTTATTTTTTTTATAGGCCAACAAATGGAAAGAAAAATCAATAAAGGCTACTGGTTTTCTTTTGGTTTCTGTAAAGCCTCACACACACACTCGGGCCCATTGTTTTTCATTTGGGTTTTGACTCAACACACATTTTTGAGTTGGACGATGCGAACAATTGAGAAAATGTTCTTTTGGGAGTCTTGGACGGAAGCAACACAGGATATAAAAGCAAAGAAAAAAATACGTAAAAGGAGAACGTTGCACGAGAGACAAAATTCTTTTTCATTCACTATTCAGAATCAGAAGGGAAATGCCGTACGTGTTGGAGAGCTACTCCAGGGGTCTAATTACCGCACTCTAGCCTCCTCCACTGCTTTCCATCTTCATCTCCATCTATTTTGCTTGCTCTTTTCTTTTCCTAATCTCAATTTAATTTTAGAATCATTTAATTTTGGATATTTTATTTTCAGTATGTTTAAGTTTGATGTAGTTATTTTTCTTGTTCTTTTAAGTTTTCATTTAACAGTGATTACAATTGCTATTGATTGATTTTGAGAATTTGTGATTTGAATACAAGGATGAACTCTAGAATCTTGATTTTGGGACTTTTCAATTTTCAGTTCGTATTTTGTCAATTACTTTCTAATCTAGCTTAATTCTTAACTTAGTTTTATTAATCTCTTAGTTTCATTGCATATTAGATTAATTAAAGCTTAATTAGGACTTAAATAATTTCAGTTTTGTTATTTAATTTTTCAGATTAATTAAGATTTTTTAGCTTAGTTGATTCCTTGATTATTAATTTCAATTTGTTAGTCTTTTACATTTTATTTCGACACTCAAAAATTCAAAAATATGAATCTAGTCCATGACTAATGCCCTTTTTCATTCTCGTTGCACTCTTCCATTCATTGCACATACCACCACTTTTATTTTCTCTTTGTGAATATTTTCTCTATTTTAAACGAGTCTGATTTTAAGTAACTTTCCATGAGGAGATGATCTAGGAATTTATTCCTAATTATTACGCAACACCTTCCTGCACTTGGTATAACCTTTATGTTACTCATTTTTGAGTGAGTCACAAAGCTACGCTAAAAGATTATATTACTAAATGATATTTGTTGGAGGAACTACTAATGTTTTGTTCTCGTTATTTAAAATTTGCACAAAAAAAGGATATTCAATAGACCATCTAGAAACCCTGATGATTCTAAAGGGGAAGTTGTTGATGTACATCTCGATTGGACTCTGGCACATCGCTATATACTCTTCAACTATGATGATTTCACTCCATTTCACATGTGAGTTGCATTATTAATACATACGAATTAAATTACATTTCAATTACAAAATTGTGTAATTATAACATATTGGTTCCGTGTACGTATGCGGGATGTGACTGGAAATACTGAGGAATATGATTGATTGGATATTCCGTGTACATATATGTCTTCTATGATACTGCACCTCCATTAGAATGCAATATTTCTTGGATTGTTTTGGTGGAGGCAAGTGGAACAGCCTTTCAATCTAATTTTAGTACATGATGTGGCTCAAGTTTTTCCTCAAGTTTTGGGACAAGACATACTACTGGAGATACCTAGATGATTTTAATGAAATTCATTTCTTTGGCGACGAAACTTACAAGGTTGGTTCTTAGTCTCATTAGTCATCTCTTATGATTATGATTATTATGATTATTATTATTTTGGTTAGTGATAGATCTATGGTCCAATCTTGTCCTTTTGTATAAATATCCAATTTATTAATTCATAACATTGTTGGTCTTGGTAAGAAATGATCAAGGCGAAATCGCAAGTTTACTAGAAAAACTTAGAAGAAATGCAGATATGCATTTTGCACAACATTGGTGTTAATGATTTTATCTCAGCCCTTTGGCAATGTTAAGCGTACCATTTGATTGAGTTTTTTCTTTTATTATTGCGGTATTTCCTGTTACTGGCATTTTTTTAAATGTCAATATAGACTAAACTACTATGGACTTCCATTTAAATTTGGTAGCGTTTCTAAAACACCAATAATGTAAATATTGTGAAGTTTATTTAAAACTCAATATATGGTCACAAACGTTAGTGAGTTCACTATTGACACTTTAAAAACATCAAAAACTATTAGATTATATAGTAATTCTAGTATGTTGAAGGCGCTTATGGAAAGCCGAGAAAAAATAGATAGCTGCGATATACAAAGTGTTGTTAACGTTCTAGTGGTGGCATTCAAATAAATGTCGTTAATATGTACAAAATGTCATTTATGAGTTTTTAAGTCTTGGCGTTTGCTTAAATGCCGGGAAAAAATCAGTGGCGTTTATACAAAACGCCTGCAAATAACTAGTTGTGATGTTTAGAGAAATGCCGCTAATCTGTACAAAATGCTGGTAATGAGTTTTTCAAGTCCTAGTGTTTGAGCAAACGTCGGAACACATAAGTTGTGAACCCCAAATATCGGCATTGGTTTACGCCGATAAGTAAAACTCGAGAATTGAATGTCGGCATTTATTGTAAACTGTGCCAGTATTTTTAAAACGTCGGTATAACACGATTTTTTTTTTTGTGTTAGGATAACAAAATGGTTGACATGTTCAACGGAAAAAAGAATTTGGTTTATGCCCATTCGATCTGTGTATTCTTTAAGCTTTCTTAGTCTTCCTCTATCATGGATATTGCACTCCATTACTTTCTAATTTTCAGGAAAATCTCTACAATTTATTCTCATTCTTACTTCTCCAATTGTTTAACACTAATACCTCTATTGAATCAATATCATGGAACTTTTGTATGTATATTTTTTTTGTAATTATGGCTCCAACTACAACTCGATGACATGGAGGACAATCATCTCAATTGACTTCAAGAGGCGCTCCTATGGATCAATCACGATCCTCCCACAGAGGATCCTTTACTATGGGAAGGTCCTTGCCAATAGTCCCAGCACTAGTTGGTGATCAAGTGCATGAAACATAATCGAGTTGTGATGAAGCATGTAAGTTAAATTTTCTAATTTTTTTAAAATCTTATTGTGATCTGTAATCTATACTCGCTATAATGCTCTGAATTTCCTCCAATTCTACTTTTAAAAGGGCATATGCTTTCCAAAATTAATGGCCAATGATCACAAGTTGGTGGCTACAAATGATAGCTTTCAGTAGGGGTGTAGAACCGGATTTAGATTCAGATACCTGGCCATAACCAGATCCAAATCCAAATTTTAAAAACTGGACAGTTATCCGCCCGGATAAGCCAGAAAAAAATTCGGGCGATAACATGATGTAAAGCTGGATATCCAGGTTGTAACTAGATATCCGGATTTATTAACTTTTTTTGTTTTTTATTTTTTTAAATAATTTTTAAAACTTTTTAAAATGTTTTTATAGTAATTTTTTTTTTTAATTTGGATATCATGTTTAATACCCAGATTTTTATAAAAAGAATATTTGAAACACTTTTTAAAAGGTTTTTAAAAAACCAATCTTTTTAACAATTCAATAGGCTTTTTTTTAATAGGCTTTTATGTTTATTATTCTTTTATACAAAATAAATAATAATACATCAACACATGCACAGTACATTTAATTTCCATTACCAGTTAATTTTCACTTCATTTGGTAGAACAATTATTTAGGCCACACATGGATCAACTCGATCGAGGTGCGTCACATCGTGTGAACTAGGAGCTTACTGAATAGTCCTTTGTTTAATTTACAAGGAGCAAGATGCAAAACAATAATTATGACAAAAAAAAAAAAAAAAAAATTAGAATTACAAACTGATATAATTACACAAATCATATCAATTTCTTATTAATTTTTTAAAAGTAAACTAAACCTTTTTCTTTTCTTTTCTTTTATTATTTATTTATTTTATATATATATATTTATGCACAATTGTGCTTCCACTAATATGAGATGGCGTGGAAAAGGCACTTATATTATGGCCAGATTGTTATGATAGCACACCAAAGCAAGATTACAACCCTTTTAATTAAAAAAAAAAAATCAAAACCTAACACCTGAGATTATTTCGAGGACTTCGTTTATATAAAGGGTTGGATTTTTCAAGGTTTAAATGTTATGATTGCAACTTCCTTAATGCAAAGATGAAGATATTTCCAATTGAAAGACCCTACTTTGGGTTTTTTATATTTATTTTCCTGCCTTTTCGTATGTCTTCTTTAAAAAAAAAAGATCCGGTTACGGATAACCAGGTCACATAACCGGTATTCATAATCGAATCCAGATTTTTCTTACCCGCCCGAGTCCAATTCAGGCAAAAACTGCCTGGATTCATCTGAATGCACACCCCTAGCTTTCAGCCCAACAAAGAGTTACCCTTGTAACAAGTCTATGGTATATGTTGGCATTGTAGACTCCCATCATATTTGACCGGATGAATATAGAGAATTCCTTAGGACTGGTCGGGCTGATTTTAGTCAAATAACAGCCTCCCAATCACATAGCAACACCTAGGACTTCCACCACACTTATCCTAGACCAGCACTATTCCAGAATTTCTCTATCTCTTCACGATTTCCCTCTCTCCATTCTCTCCCCCATGGACTCAAATGATTTGGCTTCCATTCTCTCTCACGGAATCCTCTTCGCCACGACGACGACGACGACGACCCCTCTCTCCGTCATCGCACGAGGAACTCGAGCCCCCCTCTTTGCCACAATCTCCACCCTCTTAATTGATTCTCACACCGAAGCCACCCTCCTCACTACCAGCCCCTAATCATGACCTTCCTAGTGCCGTCGACAAGATTTTCTACCCAGTGCCACCGAGATTGCGGGTTTGCGATGGGTTTCATTGTGATTTTGAGCTTATTCTCTATACTTGATGATCTGAGATTGCGGGTTTGAGATGGGTTTCATTGTGATTTTGAATGGATTATTATTTGATTGTGGGATGATTTTGGTTTGATTGTGGATTTTGGTCTGATTGTTGGTTGATTTTGGTTTGATTGTGGCTTTTGGTTTGATTGGGTTTTGATGGAGAGGAGATGGAGATGATTGACGGAGATGGGGGAGATCGTCGATAGAGATGGGCAATGGCGGAGATGATGGGCGATGCCGTGATGGAGATGCTTGGCAATGGCAGCAGGAGAAGATAAAAGCAGTGACAAAGAAGGGCAGAGGACGGTGCAAATGAGAAACGGGTTAGCACATACGAATTGATTCTCTGTGGTGGAGTACATTTCTCTTAGAGTGTTTTTTCTACGTGACTTGAGATGAATGGAGGGCTGTTTTTGTGGGATTTGAAGCCCGACCATTGTGAAGTGCTTCTCATGAATATATACTAATGACAATAATGTCTTAATATAAGAAAATATGGGGAAAAAGGTTTTTCTAGGAAATGTGCTTTTATAAAAAAAAAATAATAATAATGCTCCTATGTTTATTAGACTCTCATATGGAACTTGTTCAATAAAGTGTATTGCTAATATTGTTTCATATTTTTTTTTTCTTCCTGTCGTTGTTTCATTTCAACTTTCTTATGGAATTTGTAATGACGACTGTGAATCTACAATTTTTCAGCATCAAAGTGGATTTTTATTCACTATTTTTTTTTGAGTTTATTTTGATTTTGAGCAACCTTTGATTTATTTGAAAAAAAAAAAGAAGAAACTTGTTATCACTAGCGATAAATTTTGTAAAGGAAATGTCCTGTTAAAAGTAAAACTAGAGGCAAGCTATATGTGACGCCCCCAACCCCCGCTTGGAATTTAATGGAGAATGAAGCGTGGGATATGCAACACAAGGTTATATATCTCGTACATGACAGATAATATGTACTACATCTAGTATGTATATAGTAATATGCAATACCCGCAGTGAGATAATTCTTTCAACTTACAATATGTATAAGAATAAACTAAAATCTCAAACTTAAGTTCAAAACCATAAACATAGCTAATTGTACTGATAGCTAGTCAGTACAATATTTACAAACCATAAACATAACTTCTTGGAGATACATACTCCATAAATACAAAACATCCACTTCACATAATTCTAAACTTAAAGGTTAAACCGTTCACGCATCTCGGGTATTAGTAATAAAATAACATCTAAAAATAGGAGTATGAGCTCCATCGTCTCCTCTAGATCAAGCTCCTCACTAGTTGACCTTGTCCAAGCAAGTCTGTTCCTCGTCATGCTGACCTGTAATAGCTTCTACCATTCTGAGTGGGAATGGTAGTTAAGACTGCCAATGTGAGATTTTTGTAAATCTGAGTAAGTTACTAATAACTTACCAACAGTTAACAAATACATGTATAGCAATAAACTGACATGTATGCATGAATCACATGAACTTGCTTTACAGAAACTGTAATTTTCTCCCATCCAAATTCTTTTAAAAAATAGAGTAACTTCGACACATTATAGCTTTTCATTTATTCTTGTGCTTACATAGGGTGGAAACCTTAAGGTTTTCTATAAACTGTGTGCTCCAACTGGTTACCGCGCCACATCACAGATTTTAGCCTGGATGTGACTACATCATCAGAAATACTCAGGTAGAGCAAAACGCCTACACCATGAGTATTTTATTCATTTCGCACCCACAAATGTTAGGTGCTCTATTAAATTCGCTCCCGTAATCTTTTGATTTCATTCGAAATCAATTGATTGTTCGTCGTCAACCAAAGGGATTCCACTCTATTTTTAATCACCTTAGAGTGGACAGAGGAGTTTAACTAGGATATTCCCCCATCCTAACATTGGATACATGACAAAACATATTTTCATGCTTAACTAATGCTTCATGATATGTACTTATGTTTCATTAGAAATGAGAAATATCATGATATGCCTATTTCGAATATAAATAAAACATCAAAACATAATCATAAATGCAGTGTTTATCAATAAACATACAGTCATAAACCATGAGTAAGTTAAGAGCTATCTTACAAACTTGTCCTTCGCTTGAAACAGAAAACTCTTCAAAGGCTATAATAAACACAAACTAAGGTTAGAGACTATTTAATAAACTAAAAAGTTCATCATCAAACTTTGGAATTCTCCAAAAATTAAAAATAAAATAAAAAAGAAAGCAGAAATTGCAAATCGCAATTTCAACTTCTAAAAAATGCATATTGGCCCCTTAATAATTACATTTTGGTCCCAAAAGTAACCAAAATTCTCAAACTACACAGATTTTCCATCAAAAATCCATTTCTAGACTCAAAATAACATTCCTCATACAACAACCGAAAAGCTAAGCCAAGAATCTAAACCTAAGAGCGTAAGCATTTCACTACTTGTGATTAAAGCCTAAAGTCATACTTATATTCTCTTGATCTGAAAATTAACACTTAATAAATATCAAAACAGAACTCAAAACAGTATTTATACTTTTGATTCATACATTATATGTCCATATTTGCAAGAAAAATATCAATCCATACAACTTAATATTCAAGTATGAAAAACCGAGTCCTTAATAGGCATTTCGAGCTTTATGCAATTGATATTTAAAACAACAAAGTAACTTGAGTTTATTAGCATGATCATGCCCAAAATTTGTTCTTGCAAATATTGAGACCAGATAATCATGCGAAACCGAAATGTGCTTTGCAATAAAATCATTTACAAAATGCTTAGTCAAACCGAAATGCTAAGCCTCGTTTGGATACATAAACAGTTTCATTTCATCTCATCTCATCATTACAACTTTTTCAAATTTTCGCACAAGATATAATAAAAAATTCAACTTTTTCAAATTCAAAAACAATAATAATATTAAAAAATAATATTCTAATAACAAACTCAGAGGATTGCAATTATGCATTCCCTTTGGTCTTCAGTCTTTATGCATTGAAACTAATTCATTGTTACTAGTCCAAGAGATAACCAATTATGATATTTCAAATTCAATTTATGGGAATGTAGTAACAGACATTCAGCAGCTCAAGAGTAGATTTCAAAGTTGTACAAAAATAAGGCATTTTCCAACGATTTTAGAATCACTGCAAAAAAATCACCGCAATTAAGACTTATTTGCGGCGATTTTCGCATCGCCGCTGAAATCCAAAGCAATGTATTCCAAATTGTGATGATGAAATTACTGTTCACGTATTTGCGATGACTATTCGACCTTTTGCAGCTCGTTAATGTCGCCGTAAATAATATTTGTAACTATAGCAGTATTTTATTTTCGGCGAATGGTAAAATCAACAAAATAGATACTTTGCGGTGAATCAAAAGCGATGAAAATAGCCTCTTAGAAAATTTAGGCATTTTCCAACGATTTTAATATCATTGCAAAAAAATTCACCCTAAATAGACATTATTTCCGGCGATTTTGAAGTCGCCGCAAGTTTTCCATCTTGAATTTTGGAACTAATGGCGATGAGAATTTAAGATCACTGGAAAAATATCTAGGTATTTGCGGCGATTTTACAACCTTTTACAACGATATATATCACCACAATTGATTTTTTCAACGATTAATGGTAAACGAAAAGGCCATTTCTGTCGATTTTTAGGACAACTGCAACGCACAAAACTCGCCGGAAATAATAGTTTTTTGTGATTATTTTTGCCTATCGCCAAAATTGATAAAAAAAGACACTTTAATTTCGTCGAAGATGCGGCGAATTAAAAATTGCTGAAAATGCTCAAATACAGCGATTAATAGGGATATTTGCGATGATTTTGAGCGTTGGAAAAGACCTGATTTCTTAATTCAATTGTACACATCAATAGAGAAGCCAATGAATCTGGACACAGACTAGCAAGGTTTTCTAGAAATGTTATTGCAATTAATGTATGGTGGGATTTTGTTCCCAGTTGTGTTCAACAAGTCTTATGGGCTGACTTACACTTGTAATGTTGTTTGGCAGTTAATGAGAAGTGTTTTTCTATATATATATATATATATATATATATATATAAAACAATCTCATTTCATCTCATTATCTAAACGGGATCTTAAACAAACTGCCTTTGAGCATATAACTAAACTCTCTTGAAATGAACCGATTCGTTAAATATCTAAGCCGTGCAGATCATTATCCAACTTCATCCAAGTCTAAATATATCATTAAAGCCACAAGCATTCCAAATTTACAAAGATCAAACTGAAACATTCAACAATAGCTTCACACTTGCACTAAATCCATATTCAACCACTACTCTTCAAGTTCAACATATAACTCTCAAAATATACTTCAAAACACAAATTAATGCATCTATCTATATAATAACATAATTAAAAAGGAGGTTTTACTTACCCAACCGAAATATGAAAATCTTCAAATTAGGGACAAACTCTTCAATGCACTCTCTTGATTAAGCCTTCTCGCTTTCACTAGTATAAGTGAATGATAGTGTGATTTTTGTGTAGAACTCTTTGTGTGTAAATGGCGTGAGTTGAGTGAGCAGAGAAATGAGAGAGGGGCTTTCGGTTTGCAGAATACAAAATGAAGGAGAGGAAAAAGTAGCTCGGCAGCAACAAATATAAGGCACTAACACATTGTCTTTCCTTGCATTGCTTCATGGACAAGTGTACAAATTTTTATAGTGAAATGGAGATTTCGGCTAATGATGTGCCAACCCAAAGCATGACACATGGCACTCCATCATTAGTCCATTTGGCATCCGAAAATCACAAAATTTTTATTGCATCATAAATTTCTAAAAATCCCAACAAAACTAATGATGTTTTTTTTTTTTTGTCTAATTGTGATCCTAAATATACTTCAATTAAATCCAAGAAGTTTCGGGTTCTCTTTAATGATTGTAAATCAACTTTGATCTAGAAATAAATCTCGCAACTAGTTTAATCCATTGAACTTCCTATATTTTCAATTAGATCACTATATCCAAAAATTAAAGAATTACTTTTGATCTAATTTCTTTTAGGATATTACATCATCCCCTTAAATAAAGATTTCATTCTCAAAATCTAAGAGTACGTACAAATAAATGGGTTAAATTAAGTTAATAGTATACTTACCATGAACTAACGTCCATTGTTAGCTGAGGAATCATTTGGTGACATTGGTGGTGGTACTTCTGATCTTTCTGAAGTAGGTTCTGGCTGAAGATTAAACATTACATCCTTTTCGGAATCGCAATGCATATTCTGAAGGCTAATATACGGTAGCATTTCTCCATTAATTCCATTAGATAGTTTACCATCCTTAATATGACCATTTTGGCAGGGGATTGTCATAGATGGTCCTGAAGTTTCAAATACCCCTACTATTGATCAATCTATTGCAGCTATACTAGATTTGCCCCGTTCTGGTATACCTCGTGGAGTAGTGTTCTTTGATACGTCTCTTTAGGGGTGTAAAAAAAAAAAACCAGTTGAATCAGACCAAACTGGTAGATTCGGCCTAGTTTGTAAGTGGTTTGGTGCGGTACCGGTTCTTAAGAATCGAAACTGGTGCGGTACCGATTTTCATATTTTGAAAATCGATTTAAACTGAATCGGATCAGTATATATATATTTTAATCTTTGATATTATATATCATTTTTTATATTATATTATATGTTAAATTAATAATTAATATAACATGAAATTCTAATCTTATTATTCATGTCTATTAATCTTATAATATAAAATTAATATAACATGTGATATAACTTAAAATTAATCTTATAATTTTTAATATAACATTTGATATAACATATAAATTTTAGTCTTAAACATAAACATTAATATTAAGTTATTAATATAAACTTACTTTTGATATATATATATATATATATATATTAAGGATAAATACATTTTTGGCATAATAAATTATAATATATATTCTTTTTGTAAATACATTTTTACACATTTGATTATATGTACTCAAATAAAAAATCTAAAACTTATATAGACTATAGTTAAATTCAATACTATACTAATATGCATTAATTATTATAAAATAATGTACTTATATTATAATATAAATAGACTAATAGTTTAGTATATGTAAACATTATATTATTGCTAACATAGATAATCCGTAAAACAGGAAAAATCGGACTAGATCGGACAGAAACCAAAAAAATCAGATGTTCCGGTTTCAGTAATGAATCGGTTCGATCATTCACATTCACGTTATGTGCTTGGAGAGATTCAAGTCTTCTCCTGTAATGTCCATAAGTTGCAACTAACCAATCCCATTCTTCTCTACATTGCCGTTGTCGACTTTCTTCCATCATTTGCCTGACTCGCTCGGTTGGGAGCACTGATTTTCTTGTTGTAAGTCTAGTTCTTGCCATTTATTGCTACAAAATAAAAGAGTCAAAACAACATATAAAAAAGTACACGATTAATAATCGATGTAATTGAGTCGTTTACCCTTTTATTCTTCGTTACTCAATGAATCATGTACAAATATGATTTATAGCATACAAATTTGTATATTATACACTAATGTACTATTGTTATTCGGCTGAGATGTGTACAAAATTACACACAAACAAAGAAATACATTACAACCCAAATAGATATGTGTAACACCCCATACTCAGGTGGGTTGGAGAATTACTACTTTTCACTTATAAACATATCTCCCAACACATTTAAAAATCTCCAAAAACTTCATAAGCAAAAATCAATCTCATATCTTCTAAATAAACACATTAAAAACTCCACAAAGTCATTACTACAATAATAATAAAACAAGGGGTCCACAATCTCCCGTAGTCATAACATACCAAACTGATAATTTCATAAGTCCTACTAAACCAAAAACATAATTAAATCTAAAAGACATCATAATTCCTTCTTTTAACATCATCTCCTCAGCTTAATCATGCTCACAATTCCTAATCCAGGTCCTCAGTTAGACTCTCCACATCATCTGAAAATATTATGAAGATAAGGAGGTGAGTTATCAACAACTTAATAAGCATATGACATATACTAACTTGCAAACATGAGCACTTACAAAGTACAGTAAGCAGAACAAAATATTTTATGGAGTTATCATGCAGAACAAAACATGTTTTCAAAAGTAACAGAGCGATGATTTTAAGACAAGTAAAACCCATAGTACTTTGGCATAACGAGTGTGCACACAGGAAAGACCACATAAAAACCACTTTGTTTCCAAAGTGGGTGCTCTCAGAGACAGAGAAGTTGGTACCAACCCAAACAGAGCATAACAGAGCAGAGACATATCAGATACAAAGATTCAGTACACCATGCCAAAGGTTTTCAGATGCCATATCAAAATAAAACAGAGTACCAAAACATAATCAGATCATTCTCACATACTGAAAACAAAAGTCGGAGCATCTTTCTAAATCAATGCACAATTTTTCAGATTCTCAATATCGCTCTTTCTCAAATTTCAAAGACAACATGACAAAATTTAGCTCATGTCTACACAATGAATGTCAGAAAATTTTTTCTTTTTTTTTTGTACAATTTCATGAATAGTGCAAATAAGCGATCAAGGTTAGTTTTTCCCAAGTTCTCATTTCATCACAAAATATGTAAAGTTTTTAGAAAGTCAACCTCAGTCTCAATAATTCGTGTAAAGCCTAGCATAGGAATCCCGCTTACCTGACTACTACAGCGTATTATCTATGCCTTGAATTCGACCTCTAAAAATCTCGTCACCTATTGATGGAAAACAAATATACACTAAGTGTTAAGTGACCATTTACACAACTTCGATCTAAATAATTAAAACTCATGATTCCAAACCATATTTTAGCAAAATAACTCACTCGCACAGCCAAAATAATAATATGGACAACCCGCACTTCAACCCAAAATACCATATACCAACTTCAATATTGGTCTATACACCCACAAAAACCAACGCCAACTCAAATAATTAACAAATCAAACCCATTTCAGTAGCCCATAACTCCAAGCAAACCACCAACAACTCAACCAAAACAACACTACACATTAAATGTCTTTCTCTGTTCACAACTCCACAAAAGAGAATCCAATACTTCTAAATGTTAATCGGCACCTAACAAGACTCACTACTATATATTTCCAAAGCACAAAACCACAAATCAAATTTTAGTCTTCTTAGAGAGGGAAAGAGAAAAGAGAAAGCTTACCGACGTGAGGGACTCTAGGTGACAAGTCTGGATTTTTTTAGCAACAAGTCTGAATTTTCCACCCAAGAATCGCAGCACCAAGAACTAACTAGAAATCACAGGTGAGTGAGAGAGTGGACGTGGAAGGGAGAAATTTCAGAGTGTGTGAGGCGGTTGCGAAACAAAGGGAGGGTCTTACCTTCGTTCGACAAGGCTTGGCGTCAACAACTTGGCACTATGGTTATCCACTTTGCAGACGTGAGAGAACAAGAGAGAAACTGGAGAGGGTGAGCATTTAAAGAGGGAGTTCAGTGTGGGAAATTCACAGTAGCACCACCTGGAAATTCATAGCAAGAACGCAAGAAACAGAGAAGATAAGAGGGTGGGTGTCGACTTGAGAGAGAAACCAATTGTGAGGGAAAAGAGATAAGGTTGAGAGGAAAATTTTTGGGAGAGAAGAAAACTATCAGGAATTAAAGGGAAAACTCACGAAATGCAAAACAAAAGGAGGGAAAATCGGGTGAGGAAGAAACTGAAAAAGATCATACCTGAAAGAGAAAACGGCATCATATCAGGGGCTTTTGGCGCTGGGCTTACGCTGTAAAGGCCACAGGCCTAGGCTTCACATATGGGTACATAGCTTTCATCTCACTTTCTTTTTCCTAAGTTGCTTCTTGGATATCATGGTTCTGCCACAGTAACTTGACAAGTGAAATTTTACATACGGTTTCTAAACTCTTTTTCTTCCCTTTTTTTTAACAATTTGTATTGGGGATTCTTCATAGGTCAAATTGGGTTGTAACAATTTGTATTGGGGATTTTTTCAAAACTCTTTTTTAGCGAAGATATGTGGAATACGTCATAAATTCCTTGGAATTCACTTGGAAGATTTAATCTATAAGCAATTGAACCCACTTTCTCAACTATCTCATATGGTCCCTCATATCTCAGACTCAGTTTGCCTCTTTTACTAAAGCGAATCACTCCGTTCATAGGTGACACGTACCTTGATATATAGCCAGTCACCAATTTCAAATACAAGGCTCATTCTTCTGTGATCAGTATATGTAACACCCTGCTTCCCAAAATGACATATTAGAATTTTCGAGGAGCCAGTATGCTACTACTAAACTTGAACTTAAAACTTTTTTTTTTTTAACAACTCGCCAGATGCGAAATTTTTCATAAATAAACAAACTTTAATAAATACTGAAAATCCAAAATAGAGTCTACGAAAGTACTTGTTTAAAAAAATACGAAAGTCTCATGTGCTTATCAAAATAATTTATTTAAACTTTTAACCATAAAAATAGTCATAGCATAATCTATTTAGGCCCCTGCCTCGCTTCCCTAGGTCAAGTTCTGTCCTGCAGTCTCATCTTCATAAATGTCATCACCTGAGGTGGTTTAAAAACATGAAAACAAACTAAAATGAGTCGAATACTCAATAAGCAACACTTCATACAGTAAACATAATAAGCATAAGGTTTCTTGAAAAGTGTGCATATTCATAAATACATTCATAAATAACATGAACATTAACTTATCTTTCACTTGTCATAGGCCGTTACCCACTGTTGACCCCCGTGAGTTAGGGTTAGCAAATCTACGATTCCACCCGTGACCGCGGGTTGTGGAATCCATACATAAGGAAGACATACTGGGTGCACTACCAGCATGCACGACTTGGCAATGCAATATGCCCATAACATAGGTACCGTCTTCATATCGTAGCATAGGCCGTTACATATATTTTCATAATCATACTTGCATACTTGTCATTTCATAGATTTCAAAAGAAATCACATACATACTTGTCATATCATATCATAGATTTCAAATGAAATCGCATTCTTTCATAAATGTCGTCATACATGTTTCCTCACATAAATTCATAACTTTTCATAAATAATTTTATGCATAACTCTCACATAAAATCGTGCATGACTTTCCATAACTATTTTAATGCATAAAGTATCACATAAGATCATCAATTTTCATAAACCTTCACATAAATTCATGACTCTCATAAATCTTTTGATGCATAACTCCTTTCATAAAATCATGAGTTTTCATAAATAATTTAATGCATAATTCTTCATATAAAATCATGGATTTTCATAATTTTATCATGTCTTGGGTACGTAAAAAGGGGCTTCCAATGGAGAGCGTGCATGCATGATATTTTTATAAAAGACATGCCGTTTACTGTACATACGTGTAAGGATATGATCATGCTACTTACCTTGCAGTGCTAATCCACTATTTTCGGCACGTAATCAGTCGCTTATAAAATAAACATGTAATTTGCATAAATTTCTAATTAAACAAGTGATTTTATTTCAAACCTAAAATACTAAAATAGTCTATAATTCCTAAACCTAGATTCTTCCAAGCACTAAAATATTCTCATCTTTTAAATCCTAAATAGGCATGGGTATTTTTGGAAAACAAAACAAAGGGCATTTTTGTAATTTAACTAACCCACCTAAAGTTGATTTTATGGGTTGCATGCATTCGGGTTGGGTTTTACGCGTGAATGGGTTGCATGCATTCTGGTTGGGTGGTGCGATGCTCATCGAGAGAGGAAGAAGACAGTCGCGACAATGGGTTTGGTGGCTAGGCACGGCGTCAACTCCGATGAGTGCCGGCTATGCAACTGAGAATGAGAGAGAGAGAGTTTACGGGATGAATAAGAGGGAGAGGACATGGCGTGAACTTACAGAGCAAGGGTGGCGGCTTACTATGGAGTGCGGTGTCGGGCGGCAGTCTCTGAGCAGTGTGGTGACGACGTTTTCGATGAGGAGTGATGGTTGAAAATGTGGGAACTTGGCTCTACGGTGGGCTCCGAAATTACTCTGTTTTGAGGGCTAAAAATAGGGGAGGATGGCAGCGGCTTGATGGCTTTTCCAAGGGCAGTCGTGTAGTGATTCTGCTATCTAGGCAACGAGGTGGTCAGAGGGAAGAGCTGCGTCGTGGTTTGCTTGGCTTCGGCAAGGTGGTGCAGTGGGTTCCTGATGGCGTGCAGTGGTTCTGTGCGTGGAGGAAAAAACGTGGACCAACTCGGCAGTGAAGTTATTTTCTGTGGTTTACGGTGGTCGTCACAGAGAAGGTCTTGGGTGGTCTGCTGGACGAACTAAGGGGAGGTGGTGGGGGTTGTTTTCCTGAACGTGTGTTGCGGTTTTGAGGGGAGGAGGTTTGTGTAAGGTGCTTTGTGTGCGTGAGTGTATTTAGACGTTGGCGGCAGTAACTATGCCTTTCATGCAGAAGAGGGCTTAACTTATTTATAAACCTAGCCGGTTGAGAGCTAAGAGGAGAACCCTAGGATGAGAAACGTGAATGCAGAGGAAACGGATGAAGCCGTGCATGCATTGTTTTGATACGTGATTGGAAGACTCACGGTGGAGGACTTGCGGCTTGCAGTTTTGGTGAGTGAAACGTGTATATGTATATATGTTTGAAAACCTAAAAGAAAACCGTAGATAAAAAGAGTCGTGAAAGTGCATGTGAGTGGATTATTGAAATTTATAGAAGAAAAATTCGGTAGGGAGGAGTTTTATTATGAAAATGACTCATGAGCTTAGAGAGAAAATAATAATAATAATAATAATGGAGCCTTAATTAAAAAATAATAATCTATCCGATAAATTTTCTATTGGGCTTTAACTCATTTATTGAGCTTAATAAAATTATCTGTAATTTTATCCCTAAAAAATATAGGATCGGGTTGTTACAGTATAGCTCTTCTGTCTGTCTTGAGTTGCCCTCATTCTCTCTAATCAAAAGAATTTGCTCTTTTATTTCTTGTAAAAACTATGGACCAGATACTTTATTTTCTCCAAACTCGTCCTAGTACAAAGGTGATCTGCATTTTCTTCTGTACAATGCTTCATAGGGCGTCATTTGAATAGTGGCTTGGAAGCTATTACTATATGCAAATTCTATTAAAGACAACTAATTCACCCAACCACTTTTATTTTCAAGAACACAAACTCTCAAAAATGTCTTCTAATGTCTGTATAGTCTGTTCTATTTGCTCATATGTTTAAGGATGATAAGCACTACTGAATCTCAAGTTTGTGTCCATCATGCTCTAAAGACTTTGCCAAAACCAAGATATAAAATAAGCATTTATGTCTGACACAATCGTCTTCAGGACCCCGTGTAAATGAACTATTTCTACTACATACAATCTAGTCTATCTTTCCACATTCTTTGTTCTTGATAGGTAAGAAGTGACCACTCTTCGTTAACCGATCAGTTATGACCTAGATTGAATTAATCCCAGCAAAAGTTCTTGCTAATCCCACTACGAAATCAATATAAACATCTTCCCACTCTAAAGGCACTCTAAATACAGAATTTGCAGCGGTTGCAATTCATCTGCTTGTTTCTGATGCTCTAAAGGCACTCTACATAGAAACATCTTCCCACTCTAAAGGCACTCTACATACAAAATTGGCGGTGGTTGCAATTCGCCTATTGGTTTCTGATGCTCTAAAGGCACTCTACATACAAATTGGCAGCGGTTGCAATTCTCCTGTTGGTTTCTGATGTTCTACTTTAACCACTCTACATACACAATATTTATTAACATTTTCTGCTGCAACTCTTTTCATACAATCCCATCAAAAATACCGCTTTAGATCCTTATACATCTTCGTATTACCAGGATGGGTTGTGTAGGGAGTATGATGAGCTTATCTTAAAATTCTTTCCCTTATTTCAGAATCAGCTGAGATCATTTTTTGATCCTTAAAATACAATGTACTATCTTCACCGATTCTGAATTCCTTTGGCCCTTCAGACTTTTCAATCATTCGTGTAATATCTAACAGCTTGATGTCTTCCATTTGATGCTTCTTCACTTCTTCCCAATCTAAAGGCACAATCTCTTGTACTGTAGCTAAAGTTGCATCCTGTTGGAGGATCCCAATCAATAAACTTCTCATACTACTTAAAAGAGACTCCATTTCCACTGTTGAAATTGAAGAACTTCTAGCTTGGGTCTTACGACCTAAAGCATCAGCCACAACATTTGCTTTTCCAAGATGATACTTAATCTCACATTGATAATCACTGATTATTTCAAGTTATCTTCTTTGACTCCTATTCAGATTCTTTTGACGAAATAAATACTTGAGACTTTTGTGATTAGTGAACGCCTCACAAGCCTAGACATACAAATAATGTCTCCATATGTTCAATGTGAAGACTACTGCAACCATTCCAAATCGTGAGTAGGATAATTTGTTCATGATTTTTCAACTGACGGGAGGTGTCAGCAACTACGTACTCGTCATTCCTGCATAGGATACATCCAAGTCCTAATTTGGATGTCACTATATACCAGCAGGAGCACATGGTTTAGTTTCTTTTTCCTTTTTCCTTTTTCCATATATATATATATATATATAAGTGATTAGAGGCCGGTTGCGGCCCCTATGACCCTTGATTCAAATGGCACCAACCCTAGCTCTTACGGACCATGGGATCCATGGTTCGGGGTTCAATCCCCGGCCCCCAACTACTATCATCAATTAACACACATATTTCTTTTCATGCAGCATGCAATGCGACCCCATACTATTTAGTAAGAAAATTAATTATCTTCAGTTTGATGCTGAGCTGGGTAAGGTACCCTGGCTCTGAGAACGCGCGCTAAAACCGGCCTCTCACACACATGGGTCAACATCATGAATCAGGACAGTAAGAGACTAAGCAAGCATGCATGATTGAACACAGTCGAAGACCCTTTCTCAGATCCAAAAGAGTTCTAGTAGTACTACTACATAGGGGACCGTAAAAGCATGGCAGCATCTGAACCTCAGCCAAATACAACCAAAATTGTCATTTCTGACAAGTCAACGACAAGAAGGTAAGGGACTCGTTGACCTTCCTCTCATATAATTTCAAATCATTTTAATCCACACAAAAGCCATGCAGATATTGTCTCCACATGCAACTCCTCCACCGCCTAGAACGTCCGGCCTTCCTCCCCCACATCATGACATGTATCGCAAGAGATCAGACATCCAGAGGAAATAAGGCTTATCATGATCAAGACCATACGATTACAGTTTTTTTCCAACAAAAATAGAAAATCCAAAAGAAAAAAGGGTACTGATAATTAAGACCCAATATTGAAGAAAGACAACAGCTCGATCATCATCTTTGATGATCTTTAACTAGATTACGTCACATGGTGCAGTTTGATGGATGAAACTGAAAATCTGTTGAACCGAGCTTGCGATATCTTCAGCTGTGAACCTCGATTCTGTGGCAACCTGCACCCCATATAGCCCAAAAACTTAAGCCAAGATATCATAGATCTTCTCGTAAATTTGTTCTAAAAATGTCTCTTCCTTTTTCTTTTTTCTTTTTTTGAGTTAATACCTTGACATTAAACGAATATAGAACAGTTTGTTCGATGGTTGTAATGTTGGTGTGAAGAATATTGAGCTGCAAATCTTCAAGTGCCGCGATGGCCTTAATAAGCTGTCCTGTTCTTCTCCTAGAAAGAATCTTTATCATGGCATCAAACCCTAAAAGCTTCACCTCAACATCAGCCAAGCAGGACTTGTTCTCAGCTGTCTCCTCTCGGAGTCCGCTCTCAAAGTCCAGAAGATTGAATTGATCATTTGGAAGAGACGCAGCTGGAAAGAATGGTGGCTGGGGTTGTTGGGCTGCAAGAGAGGAATCTGCAGCTCCCACCTGTCTTGGAGCTTCTCCAAAGAGTCTACGCCGCTTCTGTGATTCTAAGCACTGGAGAAGTTGCTCCAATTCCCTCACAAAATCAATGGCTCCTCCAATAATTGAAGCTTGATCTCCCTACAAATTATAGTCACATGAAGTACTCATGCATAAGATAATGAAGAAACGAAAAATGGAATCTTTGTTTGATTATATTTTATACAATTCGATACCCTTTGTACGTATGAGCCAGGCATTAGGGACCTCAACACGCGAAGATGTTCATTCATTTGCTTCCTTCTGTTTCTTTCAACAGCGATGTGAGTCATCCGCTGGCTCTCCACTTCCTCGCTCGTCTTGATTGTTCTTGGTCTTTTCCTCTTGTTCTTTGCTTCGGGTGTAGGGTTCTTTTGCAGATCTTCACCCAGAAACCGGAGCTGCACCGAGGTATTTTCAGAAATCCGAGCTTCTTCATCCTCTCTTATCCCTTCTTCTTCTCCCAGCAATACTCTAACCTCATCTTCCACGCCCACCCTTTTGAACCTCTCTTCATGATTATCTGCTGATCCATGCTGTGGATTAATCATTAGATGCCGATCCTCCAGCTTGTCATTCAGAACTGGGAACTTAAGGAAGTAAACCGGGTCAATCCCGGATTGATCATCCTCGGAAATCTTGGTTTGGTTTAAGGCCAACTTTGTCCCAAAATCTGCAAACTGCATCACATCAGCGAAGCTCAATTTATCAAAAGAACTCGAACCGCAAAATCCAGAAGCTATTTGTGGTTGTTGATGTTGAGGATTACTCAGCAAGTAATCAACCATCCCGTTATTGTTATCATGATCTCCTGAGGTTTCACCAATCCGTGGCTTCATGAACTGTTGTTGCTCATGTTGATGATGAAGGTGAAGATGATGATCAAGAGGATAATCCGGGCCGGCAAAACTCGACGGAAAAGCTGCCTGCAAGAACTCGGTTTCAGAGTAATACAACATGGTGTTGTGACTGAAAACTTTATTAACGTTAACGAACAAAGAGATCAAGTAGATTTAAGGGTTCAGAGAGGGCTGATATATATAATAATATATACCGAGTAGTTCTCTCCTTTCTGATCCATTGCAGTACTATAAGCTGTATGTATATATAGGCCGGATAAGTGCAAATCGACAACCCAAAGTGAGCTCGATTCATGCAAGGACAAAACCGGAGTGAAAATTCCCACAATCGCAGCTGGAACAGTAATCTAAGCTCATCATCTTGATTTTACAGTCTGCATGCAGTGAAGTCAATCGAATATAGTTTCTGCATCATGTTATAAAAACTCAAATCTAATAATGAGAGATATTAACAGTACAGATGGTGAAAATGATATGGTACCTGAAGTCATGATCAGTAGCAGTAGAATCGGTACGTACCACCAAAGAGTTTGATGAGTGCTTAAAATTATAGATTTGGGTACCCTGTGAATTATGATCTTATGTCTATATATATATATATATATATATATATATATAATGTGGGCCAGGTTAACCCGTGAGAGAGAGAGAGAGAGAGAGAGAGAGAGAGAGAGGAGCCTGTGGATTAATTCCCTCCTCACAATATTTTCACCTCACTTTCACCTCCTTTAATTTATGTGTGTCACAGGCGCCCAACAACGCTCTTCCCCTCTCATGATCCTTATTATTAAGGGGTGAAGTCTTGTACGTATAGCTCGATTTGATTATTTGAACCTTCAGGTTTTCGAAAGTTAATTGAGAAGATATAATTAAAGATATATATGTATGTACATATTTATGTATGTACGTATGTATGTATATTATATCCTCTTATAATCGATCAATTTATAATATCCGTTTGTCTAATTTTCATTATTTTCCATTTCTATTGATCCTCTTCATCAAATCAGTTAAATGAACATCGATCCTCCATGAGTATAGTAGTACTGTATGATTATCATCCGGACAATACTAGCTAGCAAGCTATCCAAATATTCAAATGTAAATTAATATCTTGGTCATGTTATAAGGGCAGGTTTGGGGGATGGGATGAGATACAAAATTCTCATCTTATCTCATCTCATCATTACACATTTTTCAAATCCTCATACAAAATATAATAAACAATTCAACTTTTTCAAATACTAATACAATAATAATACTAAAACATAATATTTTAAACACTAAAATAAAACACAGTTTTCATCTCACTTCCCAAACCTGCCCTAAGACTCCAATTTAATTTGAGTGACTTTATTGAAAACTAACCTCCTACTCTAAGTAGATAAATGCATACAAATAATTATACCTTTCTGCCAGTAAATCCGGGCCGGTGATTCTTTTTTTTTCCAGTCCGTTTTCAACTTGCAAAACTAGGTTCATCCAGGCAGGTATTCGGATTTAATTTTGCCTTATTCAGATGTGAGTAAGGTTATATAATGCGAGTTTCGGATTAATACCCAGTACCCGTAACCATATTTTATATTTATAAAAAAAATTACCTTATAGAAAAAACTAGGTCATTTTGTGTTTGTAGTCCTCATCGTTAATTTTTTTTTTAATAAATCCGAATATCAGGTTACAACACAGGTAACTGGATATATATATATATATATATATATATACAATTGGATTTTTTTAATTTGGTACCCGTGATCTGGAATATAACCGGGTTAACCCGTCCGATTGTTGGGGTGTATGTGGAAATTGGTTTTGGAAATTGGCTCGACATTGTGCTAGAGCGAAGTTCACTCGACATGCGCTCGACACTAGGCTCAAGCGTAGCTCAAGTCCAAGAATTCGCTCGAGTCCAGCTCAACAGTGAGCTCGAGCTAGACACAAACCTTAATGTTCGCTCGACACCCCGTTTAAGCCAATGTTCATTTGGTCGTTCGCTCGACGCGACGCGCGCTCGACACATTGCTCAAGCGAAGTACGCAAATTTTGCCAGATTAGGGTTTCCAGTGCCATTTTGCTATATATATGTCATATTTGACATGTCTTGTACGGCCTTAAGCATATTTTGATAGAGAACTATTGTCTAGTAAGCGCATATTGTGTGAGAGAGCAAAAAAGCCCTAAATAGTGTGAGTTGAAATTGATTGATTGTAATCTCTTCTGGTTAATAAGATTTCTGCAGCTCTGTGGAAGTAAGCAATTTGCCGAACCACGTATGTTGTGCGTCGTGTGCTTGATTGTGATTGCTTTTATTTTGTTTACCATCATTGGTGCGTGTGTTTTGCACAATATTTCACAACACCAGTAACCCAGGCAAGTACCCAAATCTCATTATAAACTCAAATGCAAATCTGAATATAGCTGGGTATTCGTATTTGCATCCAAGTTTACACCCCTATATGGTTTAAGGTTTTAAGCTAAAAACCGTGTTTGATCCCTTTTGTTTCTGCTCTATGCCCATGTCTGAGAAGGGTAGGCAGGCGTACTGAGCAGCCACTACGTACACCTCAAAAGCTTTTTGGAAAAAAAAAAAAAGAAGACATTTTTTACCTTTATCCCTTTTAAATTAAATACATACATTTAAGTTTCAATTAAAATTCATGATAATTGATCTAGGCCCAAATGTTAAAAAACTATTAACAGTAATCATGTGTAGTATTTATTCTGCTGTAATTTGTAACTTTTTGTTTTTACCTCAGAAAACTCTTTTTAATTCATTTTTAAATAAATGTAGCATGTTTAAAACTGCTTTAAACATATGGTTACAAAATAGTAAATAACTTTTTAATAATAGAACTTATTATTTAAGTTATAAACTATAAGCCCTAAAATTATAAGCTATATTTCTTACCGCAATCTCAAGCATGCACTAAAAATTGATTTATTGTTTTGTAACTATATGTTTAAAGCAATTTCAATTATATTACATTTGTTTGGAAACAAATTAAAAAAGTGTTTTCTGAGGTAGAAATGACGATTATTTGAACTTTTAAAAATTATGACTATATCCCTGAAAGTTTGACAGTTGTAATTATCTGAAAATTGTATTAAGTATTTTCGTCCATTGACAGTCTTTTTAAAATTCGAATTACATTCTGCATTATCCGGAAAATCACTTTTAAGGAAACGCACTTTTAAAATAATGTTTTTCCTCAAACATGTTTTTTAGCTTATTTAAGATTAAAAGTGATTTCATAATGTGTAACACCTAAACAATCTAATTTTTCTATTAAAAATCTTTTACCTATTTAAGCATTTTTTAGAACTCCTACTGCAATCTCAAACAGACCCTAAGTACGATATATAGTCGTTCAAGAGCTTAACTTTTAAAATGTATGCATGCAAGGAACTTAAATATTATTAATGCTGATGGATCGATGTGTAATATTATTTGAAAAAGAGTAATGATACATGTACAACTCCTTTTACAACTATTCATACAACCATGTTTTAAAATGAGGATATTTTTGTAAAGTAATGTTATTTTTACGAGTTGCTTTATAAAAATATCCATAATTTAAAATATAGTTGTATAAAATGTTGTAAAAATGATTGTGTGTCTCTCATTTTTCTTTGAAAAAAAGATAGATCTTGCTAGCTCGAATTTGAGAGGGAGTTCAAATTCGAGGCGGCATTCAAACTCTTTTACGAAATTGAGAGGGTTAGGTTATCTTTGGTTGTCAAAGTGATCTCAATCCATCACAAACCAATCATTGATGGGCCCACTACTTTTTGAACTTTTCATAAAAACATTAAACTTATATCAACCTATTTCATATATGATTTAGACACATATCTCAACCTATTTACATTTAAGCACATTTCAATATGATCTACAAAATACTAGTATTCACAAATTAATTTAAATCATCTAAGATCACCTCAACATCTAAATGCAACTTTAATCTGTATTACTTGATCGAGCGTTCTTAGAACTCATGTAACGATCGTCAAAGGAATATTAAATTAGAATCATGCAATTGTAGATATTCAAGGAGTCAAAGACATTGCGTTTCTTAATTTCCTTCCTTTTTGCTTCAACGACTTTTTAGGCCAAAAAGGAGTTTAGTAAGTGGTGATCAGGCTAAAATTTAATATCAAGTTGGAAAGGTATTGGTTCACATGATACAAGTGATCATCTTTCCAGTACGTTTACCTTTCTAGATGAGATGGTTAAAAAAAAAACTTTCGAGACGAGACTATTAGGAAATCTACACATGTTTTTTTAGTATTGATGCATATCCAGTTACAAACAATATTATTAATTAATAAGTAATAGCAATAGGGAATTGATCAAATCAAAGAAAACACAAGTAAGTCTATCTTAGATAATGAGATGAGATGAGATGAGAATTTCTCATGACAAGTTCCATTCCAAGCACCATTAATCAGATTGTATAAAACACTTTTCAATTTCAAATTTTTAAATTTTTTACCTAATCATGATTACAACTTTCCCAAACTTCTAAATAAAATACAAAAAATAATACAATTTTCTTAAACTTCGAAATAAAAATTATATAATTATTTTTTAAATTTATAATATTTTTATTCAACATTTTTCTCTTTTTTTTCAAAATCTAATAAAATATTTTAATTTAAATTATTTTATTATTATTCACAAAATTAAGAGTTATTCCAAGCGTACAATAATCTTTCCATAATTTCCAATATGATCAACGGAATTGATGAGCTTTATTTGTGGACGTGTATATATTGGCAGCACTTTGCCCACCACAATAAAATGTCTTATTAAGTTTTAATCTTTATCCTCATGTTGATGGGAATGATAGACATGAAAAAAGTTGGGAGAAATTAGTTTTTGCATCTTCAAGATTATAATTATTTTTTGTGATATATATAGACTTTAAATTATTTGAATTGATGAATGGTATCGATAGTAGATTATCAAGTTTTGATAATTTACATGACCCTAAACTAAGATTTGACTTATGTTGAGATTATATCGCTTCTTATCTTAATTAATTGATATTAAGAAAAATTTAACTCATCATTCCTACACACTACACACCATATTTATTTTTATTTTTTATTTTTATTTTTTTCTTACCAAATGTATGGTGTGTAAATGATGCGTAGAACAATCAATTAGTTTAAGAAGAATAAAACAAATAAAATAAAATAAAATAAGTATAGTGTGTGATTTGTGGAGATGATGAGTGACAAAATTTTTTATCTTAATAATCAAATATTCAACGAGGAGGCAAATTAACAAGTTTAAAATGCCGTTATCAATTCTAATAGTCTAAAGTATAAATTGAAAATAAAATGATTTGGAGGTGAAAAGTAACTTCCCTAGCTACAAAGTTTAGTTGTTTTATTTTTATAAAAAAAAATAATACCTAAATTTTATTGATTACTCACACTTATGACAGGGAAATATTTTTTTATTAAAAGAGAAACTTGGGAGTTACCGACATAGAAAAATAAAGCCCAAAACTAAGTTCCTAAATGGAATAGAAGGCTTAAAGGAAAGATACAAAGAGGCTTAGGCCTCTTTTGGTTACACAAATGAGATATGATGACACGAGATGAAAGCTAAAAGTTAAATAAAATATTATTATAATATTATTTTTATTTTGAAATTTTAAAAAATTGAATTGTTTATTGTATTTTGTTTAGAAGTTTGAAAAAATTGTAATGATTAGATGATATGAGATGAAATTGTTTGTGAAAACAAATCATGCCATATCATAAGTCAAAGAAGCATCCACATGTTGGCTATAAAAGCTTCCTTCATCATAACCGAGCAAATTAGACCAAATATTCTTATCAAACTACAAACTAACTGAAAATGGAAACCATACATTGTATCTCTGATACATTGCAATGTTCTGATTTGATTAAGCCATGTACCAGTCTCTACTTCATTAGTTGCAACCAACTTGATAGTTTCACTTGCTTGAGCTGCACGTAATTCATCATTACGTTTATAGAAAGCTCCAATAATATTAACAATAAAGGTTAACTTAGAGAAAAACTGTGGATGGGGATAATCTCCCTTGAGGTTGCAATCGGAGCTAATTGCATGTAGTTTGTGTGCTAAGCAGAGTATCTTAAACCACTCAAATTGAAGTCGATGAGGATGATCAGTTTTTCCAGAATATGGATATTTTTCCATATGAAATTGATATGGGCCAGCTTTGAGATATGCTCGTCTTATTTCATCACGTTGATTTATATGATAATTCTATATTAGAGGACGTAAATTAGGATTACGTACTAATATAGAAATACCAATTTCTTTAGGTTAAACTCTGGGTATTCTTGGTAGTAGAATTAGGTTCGACTTGTGAAATATCTACATTTTTTTTTTTAAATGATTCAATAGTTTTTAGCTTGCCCATTCCATTAAACCTAATTTATTTAAAATAAAATAAATAAAAACGACCCATTAACAACTCACAAAATAAAATGTAAAACCAATTTAATCAATTTTTTGATATGACAAAACTTACATATAGATATATATGGTTAAGTATTTCGAAGGCATATAAGACATACCTTTAGCAATTTAAAATCTATAAACCTACTTCTTAACCAATTTCTTTCAATTAATATCAAGTGTGGATCCTATTAAAAAAGATAATTAAAAAGAAATATAGATGATTTAGATGTTTTATTTGACCTGTGCTAATCGAAAGAGCAACAATAATAACTAAACAAAGTAAATATATAAATATGTTTAAAATAAAAATAAAAGATATTTATATAATTCAATCAGCAGAATTTGTTTAAACTCTTACTTATTTTGCTTCTGACCGATTATAGGTGAAAGAATAAAAAATACCGAAGAAAACAGCGGCGATGCAGACGAGCAAGAAAAACATGGGATGTGTTTGGATGTTGAAGTGAGTTGAGTTGAGTTCAGTTGAGATGATAAAATATTGTTAGAATATTATTTTTTAATATTATTATTAGTTTAGGATTTGAAAAAGTTGAATTATTTATTATATTTTGTGTTGAAATTTAAAAAAGTTGTAATGATGAGTTGAGATGAGTTGAGAGTATTTAACTAACCAAACGAAGCCAAAATATAAGGGTTCAGCACTTGTTTTTAAAATCTTACCGTGTATCATTGTAAGATTATACTGTATATAAAAGTTGGGGCCCACACGAACATGAGTTCTACTTCAAAGTTTAAACTACGTATCCACATCTCATTTTTATAGACTATTTTATTTTATTTTATCTAATCATTATAATTTTTTTAAATTTTTAAATAAAATATAATAAATAATTTAATTTTTTTAAATTTTAAAATAAAAATAATATTAAAATTTATATTCTAACAATATTTTTTTTTTAATTTTTAATTTTTATCTCATTTTATCTAGGTAACCGAACGAGTCCTAAAACTTTGGGACTATTAAGTAAGTAAGGCAGTTGATTTGGGCCAATTTGTAACTTTATTCACCTAGCAAATTTAACCTCTTGACACTCCAAAAGCAATTTTTTATTCAAAACTAGCTTCCACATAGTTTCGTCTCTGGCTAAGGTGTTAGAACCTTAAAGCTTGGTTTGGATAGAGACATTTTCATCTCATCATATTCTATCTCTTTTCAATATCTAAATATCATAAATATAAATACTTTTTAATTTTAAATATTTAATTTTTTCATCTAATTATTACCTAATTATTATAAATTTTTTAAACTTCCAAACAAAATACAAAAAATAAATTCAATTTTTTCAATCTCAAAACAAAAAAAAAAAAAAATTATAAAAATATTCTAATAATATTTTAACTTTATAATATTTTTATTTAACTTTTTCTTTCTCTTTTTCTAAAACCACATAAAATATTTCAACTCAGACAATTTTACTATTGTTTACAAATTATCTCACTACTATTCACAAAACTATTTCAATTCATTTCATTTTAACTCACTATCAAAACCACCTCTAAATCTGACTTCATTACGAGCTAGCCATAATTGCCACAAGAGAAGTGATTATAGAAGTAGACAAACAAGAGGATTGAATTGATCAAAACCCTTAAATGAATACCACAAGTGGATGGCATACTTTGCCATCATAAGAGTTTTTTCATATTCTAACATCACAACCATGTTTAAGCAAGATATGGTATTGATTAACCTCTTGAACTGGAGAGATGCCATCGAAAGTAGAGAGCATAGGCACATTCAAACCAGTGGGTGAACAAATATCTTAAGGCCTGGTTTGGATGACCAAAGTATCTCATCTGTATCTCATCTGGGTTGTACGTTCCCAGAGTTTTGCTTATCCAAACATTGTATTTCATCTCTAAGTTTTGAAAACATCCACTTAAACAAATAGTAAATAAACAGTATAAAACTAACAGTGAACAATTCAAAACAGTAAATGAACAATACAACCTGATGTGAACAATGCGTGAACAGTACGTGAATAGTGCAAAATCTCAAGGATTCAGGTACTCTATAAATATCGTGAGACCCACACCCTTTTCAAATCTCAAAAAGTCAAAATTATCTCATCTCATCTCAATATTCAAGTTTACAGTTTTTTACAAACTATCTCATCTTATTTTAACTCAAAAAATTTTACTACTATTTAAAATATATCATCTCGTCTCATTTAAACTATGTATCCAAACCGGGCTTTAATCAAAGCTAGGAATTGGTGATATGGAAACCTTTCTATGCTAAAGAACTATTCATGATGCAGTTATCCTACTAGAAATTTTGGGCTCCATCCCTGATGCTCCATTGACTTTCCTGGTGAATGATAGGATGATAGCGATAGATAAACTTCCAAGAGTTGGGGTAATAATTTTTGGCCACTATAGCGTTCGCTTTTCTCAAGTATTTTTTGTGAAGAAAAGTAGCTTAAGGAGAAGTAAATGTGAGAAAATGCCAAACGAGCTTGTAATGAAGGGCTTGAAGGACATCATGCAAATTCTAACACCCAAGCCTTCCTCACGGATAGGATGGGCAATATGACGTTAAGAGATCCAATTTTTCAGGAGAGGTTTGGATAGTGTGTTGAGATTAAAGTTGAAAGTTAGATAAATTATTATTTTAAAATTTGAAAAAATTGAATTGTTTATTATATTTTGTATGAAAATTTAAAAAAATTATAATGATTAGATAAAATGAGATGAGTTAAAAAAAATTTTGTATGCAAACCTCCCCTAATGTAACCATCATACTCACCCCACCCCAGAAAGAAGTAGCAAAGGTTTTATGAGTCCAATGACTTTTTTCTTTTTTTGTTAAGGGATTGAGCAAAGAGAGAACATGGATAGGGATGGAGGTAAAGACATATTTAATAAGGGTAGGATTGCCTCGCGTGGATAAAAGACTACTTTTTCACACTACCCTTTTTTTCTTATTTTGCTCAAGATGGAGTCAAAGGCGGATATGGGATGCTTACTATAAAAACCAGGAAATTTACTCTGGTTAAAACCCATGGTAGCTCTGATAATAGTCTTTGCAGTGTTATGGGCACTTTTTATGCAGCTGGAAAGCACTTTTTGAGTGATTGATTTTTTTAAGGCAAATAAATAAAAGTAAACTTCGAGAAACAAGCCTTGAGAAGAGAAACTATACACGAACTAAACTTAAAAGTGGACAGAACATGAGAAAAAAGATTCAAAAGCTTTGGGCATAATAGTAGCGAGACGAAGAGCTAGGATTTTGAAGACAATTTTGTAAGGGACTTAGCAAAGACTGATTGGCCTGATATCAGAGAAAGTGATAGGCCTATCAGTTTTTGGGATTAAAGTAATAAAGGAGTGCTTGTAAGAGGGAGGGAAGGGAACAACCCCCATTGAAAAAAATTTAGTAACGGCCTCAAGAAGATCATTGCAGATAATAGACCGATAAGTAATATAGAAAGAGGAGGAGAATCTATCAGGCCAGGAGTAGAGCCTATTAGAGATGCTCCAATGAGTTGAGTTGAATTGAGATGATAAAATATTGTTAGAATATTATTTTTTAATATTATTATTATTTTGAGATTTGAAAAAATTGAATTGTTTATTATATTTTGTGTTAGAATTTGAAAAAGTTGTAATGATGAGTTGAGATGAGTTGATCAACCAAACGAAGCCTGAATCTCTCCAAAGGTTGGTCTTTTTAACAAGTAAAGCATTGTCTTCACGAGTCACAATTTTGGGAATGTGTTTCAATAAAGAGGTAGCCTCGGAACACGTTCAACGGTCGATTGATTATGAAAGAAATCAACGACACATCATGAATGATGTTATGACCAGAAGTAAATCTTCCATCAGGGAGATCAACGTTGCGACTGAACATTGGGTTTGAATGTTGAGCTGAATTTAATTAAGTTAAATTTTTTATAAATAGTAATAAATTTAATAGTGAAGATAATTATGTGAGACTCATTTAAATTGAGTTTAAAATATGTTTGAATGTTAAGATGAGTTTAGTACTTGTTATGAAAAATTAAAAAAGGTTGTGAGTCTCACGTATAAAAATGTTTTAAATTGAAAAAAGTTATGGATCTCATGTGTAAGAAGGTTTTGAGTTGTGATGTGTTTAATAATTTAAGAGTTAAGTATTTAGATATTAAACTCAACTTAAAATTAGATTGAACTCAACTGAGTTCAGTAACCAAACGAAGCCTTAAAGAAACAATGGTAACTTTTCTCCTTTTGTGGGCAGCCATCTATAGAAGAATTTAGGATTTCCATCGCCCTCCAACAATCAATGAATAAGGGGCTACCTCAATGGTAAGACCACTTAGGCCATCTTACATAAGTCCTCCAAAAATTTAAAGTGAAATATTTTTTATTTTAATATTTTAAGAAAAATATAAAAACCGTTTTATTAAATAAAAATTTAAATAATTTTTATGTTGTTCACTGTGTGCAAGGTCCTGTGATACTAAATTTAATATTTAATGCAATGAGATATTTATATTTTTAAATAAATTTTTCTAAGATCTTACTAAATTGAGGGACAAAATTTATAATAAAGTCTCATGTTAAATTGTTGTATTAAATATAAATTCAAAAACTTTCATTTAAAGATTTTAAATAAAGCCTCATTTTATTGAATTTTTGAAAAATATTATATATAATAACTTATATTTTATTGTGTTAGAACTACAAATAAGCCTCAATTTATATTGAGCCGTTCATGCAATAAATTCTAGATTTTTATTCTTTAAAAAAAAAATCCTTTTGGAAAAGCTGGTCATCATACTCTTTTTTAAAATTTTTAAGGAAAATAAAATCAGAATCAAAATTGGATGGTCATAAAGTTATTTTAGCACCTTTTATATTGTACTTTAGCATAGCAAGGTTTTTGAAACACATTTCAACAAACAAATTGAAAACTCCACATTTTCAAAGCCAAACCTGTTTCAGTTGGCGTTAAGAATCCCAACCCAAGTGTTAAAAAAAAAAAAAAAAATGCTTCTAGAGCTTGTTTAGAAATAGATCTCATCTGAAAATTCTCATCTTATCTCATTTCCAAATCTAATTCAAATATAAACATTTTCAAATTAATCATTACAACTTTCCTAAACTTTCAAATAAAAAAATAATAATTTAATATTTTTAAATTCACAAATAAAAATAATATTATAAAATTATATTCTAACAAAATTTTAACTTTATAATATTTTTTATTCAATTTATCCTCCCATTTTCCTTAATCCAAAAAATACTCGTGTGCACACTCCTTTTCGGGCTCATGTGCTCCATTAGCATGACCGCTCATGTGCTTTAGTTTTTGTTAATGGTTAAGGAGACTTTTAATTTATAATTAAATATAATTAAAAAATATTTTAAAAAAATGAAAAATATATAAATGCACTAGGGATATGCACAATGATAAATGCTGGGAAGTCCCCTAGCATTGTCCTTAAACAAATATAATTTATAAAATTATCACTTTTTTTTAAAAGGAGTGTGTGCACTTGTACATTCTATAATTACAAATATTATTTTAATTTTATTATCAAATAACATTCAAATACAAAAATTTTTCTATTTCAAAATTTCTACTTTTTATCTAGAAAAATGATATTTTCAATCGTGAAGTACGCAAGTATATCACTCAAACACAAAAATTAATATAATTTTTACAAATTTTAAAATAAAAATAATATTTAAATAACTTTGTAACATTATGTATTAACTTTCACAAAATCCAATATAATACTTAATTTAAAAAATATTTTTGTTAATTTTTTTCTCTCACTTGCTAAATAATAATCTCAAATAAATTTTTAAATATTTTCAAACATTCTTGATATCTGAACATGCGGATCAAAAATAGTTTTTGAAATATTCGTGTGGAATTGTAATTAGGTTACGTTTGGATGTTGAGTTAAGTCGAGCTCTTTATAAATAATTGTAAATTGAGATGATAGAGTGAATTTTATAGGGTCCACCTAAAATGAGTTTGAATGTGTGTAGATATTAAGATAAATTTAAATAAATTTATAGGAAGTTGAAAAAGATTATGGAACCTGTGTGTAAAGAAGTGTTAAATTAGAAAATGTTGTAGATCCCTCATGTAAAGATGTTTTGAGTTGAAATGAGTTTAGTAATTTGAGAATTGAGTGTTTGGATGTTAGACTCAGCTTAAAATTAGACTAAACTGAGTTGATTTCAATTGAGTCTATCAACCAAATGGGATCTTAATATTTCGAGTCAGGGATTGTTTGGAAAATGGTTAATTGCACTTTGCTCTCTTGAACTTCTATTCAATTCACAATGTGCCTCTAAAACTAATAATTACATCAAAATGGATCCGCTTACTTTCAATACTTACCAATCCCCCTCTTCCGTCTACGAGCAGCGTCAAATGTAACAGAAAGTGCCTCCACGTGCATAATATTCATTGCAAAGATATGGTTTTCGTTTAATTTATTATCATTAACCATATCAAATATAAAATATTATATACTGTCAATTAATAATAATTCATACATGAATAATCATATATAAAATTATTTGATACCTAAGTTGCAAGTAAGTATGAATAATTTATGTACACAATAAAATTATTTTATATTCATTAACCATATATAAATTAATAAAAAAATTATTTAAATTACTAAATTAAAATTAAGTGAATTATTAATGTAGATTATGTAACTAACTCATTAAAAAAATATTTTATTATAATTATATTTATGATATTGATAGTTACTACTTATTAACTTAGAGCACTCCCAATAGTTCTTGTAAAGTAGAGTTTTCTTCAAAATATAAAGAAATGTTGTTAAAAGAGGACTCCATTAGATTTTGTAATTTACAAATATTTTACGTTTTGATACAATGATCCCGCTATATCTACAGAATCATGTTCATGCTTGTAAACTTTTTTAATTAATTTTTCTTTCCTCCTCGTCCTCGTTTCCGCATTCCTTCATATTTCTTTTATTCTCATTTCAGACCCTCTATCTCTTTTCCACGCTTTCTCCGTTGCTTGGCGCCAAAGACAGAAGCAGAGCCTTCTTCCTCGACCACGCTTGCTGCTTCCATCACCGATCATCTAGCTTCAAGCTCTGCTCTCAGTGTTGAGATAAACATTAGAATCTCTCTCTCTGGCTCTCACTCTCTCCAAAATGAATGAAAGCTTGAATTTTTTCTTCTTAGAATATGGGTGTAGAAGTTTGCATGGGTACTATACCGATTCACAGAATATATGGATAAAATTTGTTTACTTTCTCGGAATCTCTCTCTCTCTCTCTCTCTCTCACACACACACACTCATCTCCCAAACGCAGGAAAGCACAAATTTTTTATTCTCAATCTGTTCTGTCAACGATTTGGTTTCATTGCCTTTTCTCAAGGTATGACTTGCTATACGAGTACGAGTACTACCAAAAATCGTCGTTTGGATTGAGTTTAGATTTTACTTTGATTTGGTTTTGGAGAGACATATTTGAATCAACTAGGCTATGTTTCATTTCTCTCCTTAATCTCTTATTTTTAGATAATCTCTTATTTAAGTTTAGACAATCTCTTATTTTTATTTTACGAATTAATTTATATTTTAGTTTAATTTATAAATTTAGATTAATTTAAAATAGAACTTAGTTATATTACATTATATATGAGGAGATATTACAACTATTAAAAGCTATGAGGATATTATTGATAGTTAGATAAAATATTTAAAATGAATAAAAAGATTAAAAAATATAATATTTAAATGATATGAAGAAAAAATAGATAAGCTGATGTATGGTATATTGTAAAAATCAGTAGTAAAATATAAAAAAGGAGTTTTGGTGATATATTTTAAAAGATAAGATGAATAAGCCATTGTGAGTGCTCTTAGACCTTACTCTTTAGTATGCATAATTATTAATAATATCATGTATTTTATATATGGTTAATGATTTATTATTAATTGATAGTATATATTATTTTATATTTTATATGGTTAATGATAATAAATAAAATGAAAATTACATCTTTATAGTAAATGTTATGTACATGAGCAACATGTGGAGGCAATTTCCATTACATTTGACGTTGCTGGTAGACGGAAGTGGGAGATTGATAAGTTTTGAAAGTAAGCGGGTCCACTTTAATGCAATTATTAGTTTTGGGATACATTTTGAATTGAGTGAAAATTCGAGTTGACAAAATATAATTAACCCTATTTGAGCTACCAAGATTTAGGTAGTGATAAGTGTCGAGAATAATAGTGAAAAAATAATAATAAAATATTATGAAAATACTTGAATTACTCTTAATCAGTGTTGTGAATTTCGTACTGTACCGGCCGGTACAGCTGGTACAGGTACTATATCTATTTCGTACCGGCCTCAATTTCGACCAATGTTTTTTTTTTTTTAAACTACAAGCTTATTTTTTAATCCTCAATTCAGACTAAACTATTTATAATTTATATATATATGTATTTATATATAGACTATTATTTTAGAATATAATTTTTATATATAATTTATTTATATATCGACTATTTCGTAATGTTATCCCGAAACTCTATCTCAAAATGGTATCGATATCGAAATATTTTATTTCAATATCTTGACTGGTACAACGTCCGGTACTATATTCAAAACATTGCTCTTGATACCCAAACGTTGCAGACTCAATTCAAGTCTATTATTTAGCCATTAAATTCCAGAAAATTAATATTTATCTTAATAAAAAAAAAAAAATTTCCACGACAGATCTAAAATACATGAACAGAGTATCTTGCTGACTTGTTGGGCAAGAAGCTAAAAGAAAATCCGATACATAAAAGCATCAATTTTGTTCTTTTCTTTAGATTCATTCTTTTCCATCTTTCGCTCTCTCGTTTCTTCAGTTCTCCGATTAGCTAGGGTTTGGGATCCCCTTTTTCCAAGATTAAATTCTAATAGGTTCTGCGTCGGCAGTCATGGCAGCGATGATGGTCAGTTCGGCGGGTGGGCTTCTGGCGATGCTGAACGAGACGCACCCGTCGCTCAAGCTACACGCGCTCTCCAACCTCAACAATCTGGTCGACAACTTTTGGCCTGAGATCTCCACCAGCGTTCCTGTCATGTACACTCTCTCTTTCGCTGATCATTTTCTGTAATTTCTCTATTTTTTTAGTAGGGTTTCGGTTCTCGCTGCGGTTGATCCGTTTGTTTTTGTTGAGAAGTTGCGAGAGAGAAATAAAACAACCTATAAATTAATGAACTGTGCTTTCGACATTGTTCTGTTGCAACGTGGTGGAAGAGAATATAAATCGGGGGCTTAAATCTCGGGTTTACATTAATTCCTTTATTCTAATTTCTGGGGAAGAAGGATATTTTTCTTGTTCTTGTTATAAAAGTAGGGTTTCTTTCCGTAAGGGAAGGAATTGGGTTTCGTATTTTTTGTAGATTTTGATTGTCTTTTGGGAAGTGACCGGGGGAAACTCATTAGATGGAAGGGATATTCTAATGGTTGAAGACCTAAACCTAACAGGAAATTCCTAGTTTTTTCATGCTACATGTGCTGTAACTGATGTTTGGTAATTTATTGACCAATTCATTTAGTTGTTTGGGTATGCTGGAAAGTAACTTCGTCAATTAATAGTAATGGAAGTAGTGATACCGATACCCAAGTCTTTTGAGGTTTGATTGGTTCCATATATTAGGTTGCCGGTTCCCCCAATGAAAGATTTACATTAAGTGTTTTCTCTAATTTATCTCTACGGTTTCTTTTTTTATTGCGAGTTCTTATTATTATAGAGCATTTTGAAGGATGGATATTTTTCTCAAATGCAAAATTATCCTATTTTTGCTAGTGGAGCTAAGAAGAATAATTAAAAAAGAAATGAAAAATGATTTATTGGTATGTGTAGTGTGACTGCAGGATTCATGAAAATCATCTCCCGCTCTTTAGTATTCCTTTGTTTTAATTCCCTCTGACATCATTTTGGATTTTTAGACATCATCTTTATATTAAATTACTGACTCAACTTGCATTAAAATTGCTGTATACACTGCCTGAAAGGTTTAATTGTAAAACTATTAATAATTGACAAAAAGTAGAGACATCTTTGATTTAGGTAATGAGGCAAGTATATTCTTGGACCATGATCTTGATTATCACACTTAAGTGATGGAATATAATCTCCCAGATATACTTTTGTGCAATTGCATTGATAATTTCAACAAGTGATGACCGATTCTTAATTTTTCTCTTTTACATTGATTAAAAACTTATGATTTGGTGTTTGGAATATTACTACTTGTGCAGGTAGATGGTTTTTGCTATCATTGATTGATTAATGGGTATGGATTAGGGCGTAGGATGAGGCTTTCTTAGAAACTGTAGTACATGTGCAGTAATTGACATGTGCAATCTTTCCTACAATGTATGCTTGGTTATATGGGGAGAACTAACTAACTTTTTCAATTACTATTAATGGAAACAATGATATTTAATCCTCCGGTTTGATTTTTATTTTATTTTTTGCATCAATCTCAAGAATTTGAGATCGTGAGTAGGTTGTGATCTCGCTAACGAGATGTTAAAAATATGAACATATTAATCTATGAAAATAACATTTGGACTTATAAAAAAAGGAGATGAACATGTAGAGACCACCTTCCATACTGCTGCAATCTGTGGTTTCCATATAATCCTCTTCAATTGGCAAAGAGGCCCACCATTCTTCTGTGATACCCAAGACATCCCAACTTCGCTGACAAAGTTATTCCATAAGGTATTGGCAATCTCACAATGGAGTAAGAGGTTGTCAACTGATTCCCTGCTCTTCTTGCCCAATCTCTCAGTTTCCTAACAAGAAAGTTGCAATAGCTGTTTCTTTTAATAGCTCTCTGTCATCATATCTAAAAGGCATGGATTTCAATATAATAAAGCATCTTGAAGCGTGGATTTTGCACTGGCTGCTAACCTTACGCACAGTCTAATTCTTCTTCTCAGTACACTAACAGACCTAGGAAAGAAGTTACCAAAAATAGAAAGATATAAAGTTGAGATAAGATTTATCAGTACGTGGAGTGTGGCAGCAATAGTTATAAAAATGGGCTCTGCACTGTAATGTGACTTCATCCTAATTCCCCTTGAAATCTTTTTGGCCTTTAATTCTGCATCATTAAAACAAATCAGTGGTCCTAGTATTTAAGTTGCTCACCCCCAATAAATTGCATCAATGGACAAGAAATCCTTACTTGGGGGGATGAGGCAATTTAAATGCTTGGACCATGATTAATATTTACACCATTTTGATCGATTAATATAATGTGTGGCATTTTTTCAGCAATTACATTGTCCCTGTTTGTTGCATAGATTGTTCAACCACTTTAACAAGTTCATTAACTTTCAATTTGATATTTCTTGGCTTTTGATTTGATGTTAGGCATCTCGTCTCTTATAGCTTAATAAGGGTATGAATTTTTTCTTAATTGACAATTATGATTCATTGTTGCAGAGAAAGTTTGTATGAAGACGAAGAATTTGACCAACATCAGAGACAACTTGCTGCACTGCTTGTGTCAAAGGTAGAATGCTTTTGTTGGTCCCTTTTTTTTTTTTCCAATTAACAACTATTTTTCAGCACCCTCTACATTGATATGATTGCCACCATGACTTCCAATTCTCTAGTTTCTAGACTTGAAAGATTTTTGCTCTTTTTCTTCCCCTTGCTAGTTGGGTGTTTCCTTGCATTTAATAAATAGCATTTAACCCTTAGGGTTTGGCTCAAGTGGTAAAAGCCTTTGGCTTGGGAATATGCTCCCCCCAGGTCTAAGGTTCAAATCCCCCTGGGTGCAAACAATCTCTAAGGGCTATCGGACGAGGGGAATTTCCCCTTGAATTACCATAGGTGCACTTGCAGAAAACTCCTTGCCAAGGGCCTGTGCACCCCCAAGATTAGTCGGGATGCTGTTCCCGGACACCTGGTGCCAATCAAAATATAAATAGCATTACTTGTAAGAAAACGTAGGCCCCGTTTGTTTATACAAATCATCTCAACTCATCTAATCATTACAAATTTTTCAAACTCCCACACAATTTAATAAACAATTCAACTTTTTTAAATCCCTAAACAAAAATAATATTAAAAAATTATGTTCTAACAATATTTTATTCAACTTTCAACTCTTATCTCATATCATCTCATCACATCTCATTTGTGTAACTAAACGAGGGCGTAGTCTTCTAAAATGAGATCCTTTGGTTCCAGATCCATTAGGATGGAAAAAGACTACTGGAAATACTTAAAACTGTTTCAAACTTCAAGTTGCTGTAATTTCTTTCTCGATTTATTAGTAGCTAATCAGAGAATTCTATAACTAGTAATTAGACTAATATAACATATAGGTTTTGGAAGTTGTCTGATGTTATATGTTGAACATATATATTTCATTTATTCGTTTTACTGCTTGAATATTTAGTTTCTACTTGCTCATTAACATGGAAGTTCCTTTTCTCTCAGGTTTTCTATTACTTGAGCGAGCTTAACGATGCACTATCGTATGCCTTGGGAGCCGGTTCTTTATTTGACGTGTCAGAAGATTCTGATTATGTTCATACGCTTCTTGGTATGAGTGACCATGTTAAATTAGAAAATATCAATGTAATTTAATTGTTGATCATAATATTCAATTATCTTCGGAGGTTGAAATTGTATGCTTGTTTGAGAATTTTGAAGTAATTATCTTGCATTTAATTAACCCCTAGGGGTTGGCTCAAGTTGTAAGGGCCTTGGTCTTGGGAGTATGCTCCCCCATTGGTCTAAGGTTTGAACCCTTGGGTGCAAACAATTTCTAGGGGTCACTTTCCCTTGATGAAAGGTTGATGCTTTATTACAGTGTGGGAGTGTTTTACGTGGGTCTAGGGTTTAACTTCTGGGATCCCTTTTCATAAAAAAAAAAAAAATTACATTTAATTTAATTTTGGTTCTTATCCACAGCTAAAGCTATAGATGAATATGCCAGTTTGAAGACGAAGGCAGCAGAATCAAATGATTCAGCAGCAAAGGTGGACCCTAGGTTGGAGGCAATTGTGGAGAGGATGCTGGATAAGTAAACCCATACCCATTTCTCCGAATTGAAAGTAACACCTTGGATATTTAAGCTAATTTAAAATTTCTTATTTAGGTGTATTGCTGATGGAAAATACCCGCAAGCTATGGGGATTGCAATTGAATGCCGGCGATTGGATAAACTTGAGGAAGCAATCACAAAGAGTGATAATGTTCAAGGGACTTTATCTTATTGCATTAATGTCTCTCATTCCTTTGTTAATCTTAGAGAATATCGGCGTGAGGTAAGTATTGTTGTTCTAGCTCACTGGATATTTATAGCTGTTTTTTTAGTACTGGTATTTGACCTCTATTCTCAGTCCAAGGCGATGAGTGACAGACGTTAATCCTTGTTTGATTGTCCTGACAGGTACTTCGTCTCCTTGTTCAAGTATATCAAAAGCTGCCTTCTCCTGATTATTTGAGTATATGTCAGTGTCTCATGTTCTTGGATGAGCCTGAAGCCGTTGCAAGTATATTGGAAAAGCTTCTTCGCTCAGAAAATAAAGATGAAGCTCTCTTGGCATTTCAAATAGCCTTTGATCTTGTAGAAAATGAACACCAAGCATTTCTCTTAAGTGTGAGAGATCGCCTTTCAATTCCCAAGACTAAACCTTCTGAACCAGTGCAGCCTGGACCCGCTGAACCTGATTCTTCGCAGAATGAAAATTCCACAGCTCCAGAGGATGTTCAAATGAGTGATGGGAGTTCTCCGTCTAATTTGAATGTGCATGAAACCGATCCAAAAGAAGTAATATATGCAGAGAGGCTGACTAAAATCAAGGGAATTTTGTCAGGAGAGACGTCAATACAGTTGACTCTTCAATTCTTATACAGTCATAACAAGTGAGGCAGTTGCTTTCTGTATTTCATTTACTTAGTTTTCAAAAACCCCTAGGGGTTGGCTCAAGTGGTAAAGGCCTTGGGCTTGAGGGTATGCTCTCCTAGGTCTAAGGTTTAAATCACCTTGGGTGCAAACAATCTCTAGGGGCCATCAGACTGGGGGATTTCCCCTTGAAATTACCCAAGGTGCATTTATGGGAAACTCCTTGCCGAGGGCATGTGCACCCTTGGGATTAGTCGGGATGTTGTTCTCGGACACCCGGTGTCAATCAAAAACTTAGTTTTCAAATGCTATTTTGGTCCCTTAGAAACAAAATTTTGATTAGGTCCTTACTAAGTTGACTTCAATTTGCAATACAGATCAGATCTTCTCATCCTCAAGACAATAAAGCAGTCAGTCGAGATGAGAAATAGTGTCTGTCATAGTGCAACGATTTATGCTAATGCAGTTATGCATGCTGGAACAACTGTGGATACATTTCTGAGGGAGAATCTAGTGAGTCAGATTTTGCTTCGTCCTGGATTTTTTATTTTATGATGCTCTATGTTCTGTTATTTATACTTAACCCTGTGTAACCCTGAAATTCAGGACTGGTTGAGCAGAGCCACAAATTGGGCTAAATTTAGTGCAACTGCTGGTCTTGGTGTTATTCACAGAGGCCACCTCCAACAGGGGAGGTCACTGATGGCACCATACTTGCCTCAGGGTGGGGCTGGTGGTGGTGGCAGTCCTTACTCGGAAGGTGGAGCTCTCTATGCTTTGGGTCTTATTCATGCAAACCATGGTGAGGGCATCAAACAATTCCTTCGCGAAAGCCTACGCAGTACTAATGTGGAGGTACTTTAAAACAATGGTTTTTCTTCTCATAGCCAAGGAATTGTAGTTGCCAAAGAAGTTTATATTGGGGTTTTGGGTGCAGGTTATTCAACATGGTGCATGCTTAGGTCTTGGTTTGGCGGCTCTAGGAACTGCTGATGAGGAGATTTATGATGACATTAAAAATGTGCTCTACACTGATGGTGCTGTTGCTGGTGAAGCTGCTGGCATCAGTATGGGTTTACTCATGGTTGGAACTGCAAGTGAGAAGGCAAGTGAGATGCTAGCTTATGCACACGAGACACAACACGAGAAGATCATACGGTAAAGTCTTATTTAGTGATCTGGATGTCGAACTGAGTCTTCTCTGTACATGGTTTTTACTCTTTTTAATATGGTTATTGGATGTTGCAGGGGTTTAGCATTGGGAACAGCCCTCACGGTCTATGGAAGAGAAGAAGAAGCAGACACCCTAATTGAGCAGATGACTCGTGATCAGGATCCTATATTGCGCTATGGTGGTATGTATGCATTGGCGCTGGCCTATAGCGGAACAGCAAACAACAAAGCCATTCGACAGCTGCTACACTTTGCTGTATCAGATGTGAGTGATGATGTCAGGAGGACTGCTGTTCTTGCACTTGGGTTTGTCCTGTACTCTGAGCCAGAGCAGGTTGGTTCCTTCTTGTTTCTTCCTTGCTATTTTGCCTGTTTGCTTTTTTTTTTCCCTTTTTGTTTTTGCTTTGTCACTTTCAATGCAACGTGATGCAAGTCTCTTGCTCCTCTTCTTTGAATAGCTCATCTGCCTTTGTTTTTTCTTCTTAGCTTTTTCTTTTGTGCTGCTTTTTTGTTTTTAAATTCTTACATTTTTTGTGGGTTATCTGCAGACTCCGCGAATTGTCTCCCTACTGTCTGAATCTTACAACCCTCACGTTCGATATGGTGCAGCCCTTGCAGTGGGCATTTCTTGTGCTGGAACTGGCCTGAGTGAGGCTATATCTTTGCTAGAGCCTTTGACATCAGATGTTGTTGATTTTGTTCGTCAAGGTGCCCTTATTGCAATGGCCATGGTTATGGTCCAGATTAGTGAAGCCAGTGATTCACGTGTTGGAACCTTCAGGTATTGTGTTATTATTTTTTATGTTTTTCATAAACATTTATTTTCTTATTATGTCTGATATCTCCTTAATTCTAGGCGGCAATTGGAAAAAATAATTCTTGATAAGCATGAAGATACCATGAGCAAGATGGGTGCAATCTTGGCCTCTGGAATTCTTGATGCAGGTGGAAGGAATGTAACCATAAGGTTGCTTTCCAAGACAAAACATGATAAAGTCACTGCAGTTGTTGGTCTAGCTGTTTTCAGCCAGTTTTGGTATTGGTATCCCCTTATTTATTTCATAAGCTTGTCGTTCTCACCCACTGCTTTCATTGGACTGAATTATGACTTGAAAGTTCCAAAGTTTGAGTTCTTATCACATGCAAAGCCATCACTTTTTGAATATCCCAAACCAACGACTGCGCCCACAACTACTTCTGCTGTAAAACTGCCCACTGCGGTTCTGTCAACCTCAGCAAAGGCCAAAGCGAGGGCAAAGAAAGAAGCTGATCAGAAGGCTAATGCTGAGAAGGCTTCTGGGGCAGAGCCTTCATCTGTTGGTCAAAGTAGTGGGAAAGGAAAATCATCTAGCGAGAAGGATGGGGACTCAATGCAGGTAATCATCACCCCTACTTCATTGCTACTTTTACCTGCAGTTGTTCAATAAATTTAAAGGTGCGAAGATAGAATTGAAAACTTCTCTTGGATCTTTCATGCATAATATGTGCTTTTGTGACCAAAAAGCAATGATGTGTGCTTTTGTGATATATGGGTATTGGTGGTTGAAGCTGTTTCATTGTTAATACCAAGTTGGTCAATATGCAGAGGGCCGTTATGGTTGGAGTTGTTTTATTTTGGGTCCAGAAATTGTATATATAGGAGGTTCTCAAGGAAAAGAGACCGCGAGTGAGACCCTAATGAGAAAAAGAAGCAAATGATAGAGAGCCAGACTCAATTACTTGGGACAGTTTGTTAGTTTTTGGCATATCACATAATTATCATCTCATACGTTTGATTTGGCAGGTTGATGGCCCACCAGAGAAGAAATCGGAGCCGGAGTTGTCTTATGAGATTCTGACCAACCCTGCCAGAGTAGTTCCTGCACAGGAAAAGTTCATTAAATATCTAGAAGAAGGCAGATATGTGCCAGTGAAATTGGCACCTTCTGGCTTTGTTCTTCTTAGAGACTTGCGTCCAACTGAACCCGAGGTACTTAGCCTTACAGACACGCCGGCAACTGCAGCATCACCTGCTGGTGGAGCAGCAACAGGACAGCAAGGTTCTGCATCAGCCATGGCAGTTGATGAGGAACCTCAGCCACCTCAGGCTTTCGAGTATGCCGCATGATTTTGGCTTCGATCCACTTTGTTCATTCGGTGGTGAGTTTATTTAGTGGTCTTTGAGAAACTATGATGCTCTTTAATCGAAGAAGAAAAATTGTGCCAGTAATTAGTCAGGTGACATGTATTGGAGTTAAATTATTCGGAAAAAAGAGCGACATGAAGTCTTTCAAGTTTTTTAATATGCCCTTTTCTTTTGATTTTTGATTTTATTTTATTTTTGGAACTAACGTCTTATGTTTACAATTTGAACCATCTGTATTATTATGGTTAATTAAGTTTAGAATTTTGTGAGTTTATTTTAGTTCAAAAAAAAAAAAAAAAAACTCCAAATCAAAAAAAAGAAAAGAAAAGAAATTATAATGCAAAGTATAATGAGTATACCAAATGTTTTCCATCACATACAGCTAGCTGTAAAGCATTTAAAGATTCCCCCAATATTTCAAATTAAAAATAAAAAAAATAAAAAAAGAAAAGGAAAAGGAATGGATTAAAGCACTAACCAATTCCACTATCCATCCCACTTCCAAACTTCAACTCATTAACTAAAGCCCCCCACTAGCAATATATATCATCTCTCCAAAAGACAGATCCATTAACACCAGAATCTCCAAATGCTTAAAAGGTTCTGCACAATTCTCCACATAATAGAGATGGATATGTTTACATATGAAATCTACTTATTTAATATGGGTTCACATTGCTCACTGGCAAAATTAAATTAAATATGGTATAATTCATATATTGTTTTATTGTCTCTCTCTAATTATGAAAGTAAAAAATTTCTTCCTTAATTTTTAAGTCATTATTCTCTTATCATCTCTTGATTTGATATCAAATAATTGGTATCATTTTCGGGGTGTAAATCGGGTTGGTGAATTTTCGATCTATCATTTTCCTCAGACCGAACATCTATAAGGATCGGATCGGATCAAAAGCTATTGATCCGGTCCGGTCCGATAGTTGTCAATCAGTTCGGTCTGACCTAATTATTTTATTATTTTTTTTTATCTTTTTTTTTTCCAAATAAATTACTAAAAAATTATTTAAATTACTAAATTAAATTTAAATAAATTATTAATGTAGGTTAAGTAACTAACTCATTAAAACAAATGTATTTTACTATAATTATATTTATGATGTCAATAGTTACTATTTACTAATTTAGACTTTACTCTTTAGCATGCGTAATTATCAATAATGTCATACATTTTATATATAGTTAATAAATATCAAATAATTTCATTGTACAAAAATTATTCATATTTGCTTGTAACTTAGGTATTTAAAAAAATTACCTAATTATTTTAATTAAGTGTAAATAGTAGAATATGTATGAATGTATGATGTATTAATTATTTACATGTAATGACATAGACTAACATGATTTATTATTTATTAATAGTTCAACCATATTACAACCTGTACAACCATCAACCATTGGTTTTTCTCCAACCACGACAGCCACGTTGGTTTCCAACAACATTACCCCATGCATGCTTTACGTACGAAGAGGAATCAATTATTTTTATATTTTATTTTTCTTTTTTAAAAAAAAATTAAAAAAAATATTTGTTTATGAAATGATATTATTATATTATTGTATAAAGAGTAAGGAGAGTCTCACAATGAGGCTTTGTTGGCTCCTAAACTCAGCAGAGAAGAAACAAGGAAGAAGACATTATTGCTTTTGCAGTCTTTTTCATTATCCAACCTGTACGTACAGACTTGCAGAAAAAATTGGATATGTGCAATGAATCAGTGATAAAAAGACACCAACGAGAGACCAGTGGGGCAGGATCACCAAAATCTGATGAAAGATGTAATCACTAATCAGAAAGGCCAAGGTTTCTCAGACTCAGAGAGGAAAAAACAAAACATAAGACAAAAAGCAAAATATGCAGAGGGGGTCATCTTTATTCCATGGAGCTTTTCAAAGTTCCATCAGTACAAGTATTAACAAAGGGGGAAGGAAATACAGTACGAAAATAATAATAATAAAAAAAAGAAGAAAATCCCAGTAAATTTCTGTACCAAATGGCAAATAGACTTGACCCAGTTGGCTGAACCCTAACCTCACACACCACAAGTACAACCAACCAACCAACCCTCTTTCCCTTTTCCCCTCAGATGATCTGTTGGATATTTGCTGTGTTAACTTCTCACTAGACATAACATCTGTTATGTTAAGGACCATTAGTCTACACCTTTAACAGTCCTACTTCTTTCTTTACAAGTGAATTAAGAGTGATGGAAGATGGAAATAAGACCATCACCATTCCAAGTAAAACTCTAATTCCTGCTACTTCAACAGATAATATGCAGGAAAAGAAGTCCTGATGGAACATTAATGTAATCTACAGGTCTAATTTCACCCATTCATATCTCCCTGGAAGCGGCTTCTCGTTCACAGGATCAAAGTTGTACCTGCAGATAAACCCGAATCGACAAACATTAATATCAGCTAATGGGATGGTAACTAAATCTTGCTACTGGAATTTTTTAAAGTCTAGAGCAATCTGAATCAATTAAATCTTGCTAATGGGAAATGTTTGTGGCATACTTTTCGATGAATTGTCTTCGCTGCTCTTCCACAGAAGCAGCAAAAAAATCGTCCATTTCTTGCGTTGTTGGGATGTGCCTCACAGTTGTGTTCTGGGTTCTGCCGTTAGTCTTTGTTGGGCCGGAAGGCCTGGTGGTAGAACAAGGAGTTCTTATGGTGTCTGGATCCCTCCTAATCAAACTGCAGGGAGTGGATTCCCGAGTACTCCTGTCAACGTAAAGATTAATTTTTATAAAAAATGATAGTTGCAGTCGTGAGTGCATCGTGCTATCACTTTAAAAAAAATTAATTTTTTAATAATAAACTCAACTTTTTTTCAAAACGACTATACAACGCTTGAGCATTCCACGATTGTATGTAGTATTACTCATTACTCGTGATCAGACCCAATGAAATAAACAGTAATCAGACCCAATGAAATAAACTTTGCATATTCCACTTCGAATAATGCAATTGGATCAATATCATGGGAAGATCAAAATGGAGAAACAACATATAGGACAGACTTCATTTTATAGCCCGTGTGTCGGTACCATCCAAGTTCTAGAAACTAGTAAAAGCATTATCATAAAGCACAATACAACCTCAAAGCAATCAAATCAGAACAAACAAACAACATTTTCTCCACCGACCGAAAATATATAATACAAAGAAAGGTAGCTGAGTAATAATAGTAGAGAACTGATGGTGCTACGTTCAAGATTCAGAACATATCTTCTTTTATTTTCTTTTCTTCGCAAGGTTCAGAACATATCACTATAAAGTCTTCTTTTTTTGCTTTTTATATACATTAGACTCGTTACAAAATTTACATCTCCCTTTTTATATACATAAGTCGGAAAATACCTCAAGAAATGGACTTCTAGTTCTTGAGTAATTTTTTCGAGTCAGTAAGCTTCAAGCAAATGTGATTTTTAAAATTAAAAAAAGAAGAAAATACAGATTTTTTTTTTTTTTAAAATTTTAAATTTTAAAAGAAGAAGAAGTTCGGCCGTGAACTCTGAAAACACTACTGACCCAAAAGAAACATTAAACTAAACATCAATAGGGTCCACCGAGAAATTTATCGAAAACTCGGAAAATATGGAAGCTGAGACGGAAGTTGTTCATATTTCCTTTTAAGGAATGAATGAAGGTAACACGAAAATTAAAATCTTGCATTTTTCTTGTTAACTGATTTTCCCCCCAAAATCAAAATTTTGCTAAGTGGCTTCAATAAATCACCCGCAGTTTCCTTCTCTTCAAACCAAATGCTCAAACCCCAAAGGAATGAAAAGTTCACCACCGCAGATTTAAAATTCCCCGGTCTCCCAACGAAAACACTGAAGCTTTTGTTCATACTATGATTCTAATGCTCAATTCGAATTCCACTCAAAGTACGTGAATTTGAGCCCAAAAACAAAAGTATTCGACACTAACTTTAAAAAAAAAAAGGAAAAATATTAAAAAAAAAAAAAAGAAAAGTAACGTAAACCAGAGAAAAAAAATAAAAGAAAGAAAACCCCCCCGATGAATTCAAATCGAAATTTTCTTTATTTTCCCTCCCTTTCCCAGCAACCAAACAGAGGCTAAAGAAAGCAACAGCCCCCCAATGGAGAGGTTTGAGGTTAAAGAAACAATAAAAATGAAACCCGAAAAAAAAACCCACCTCTCTCTACCTTCGAACTCCAAAACATTCTCCCCAAACGAAGCTTCCTCAAGTCCCAAGTCACCATTGTTGTTCTTGCTACTCTTTTTCTTCTTTTCTTGAAGGCCTTCTTTAGCACCACCCACAACCTTCTTCGCCTCCTCCTCTTCCAAGGGCCCAGGGGAGACTGGCCCATCGGAGGCAGAGCCCACTCTAAGCCTCGACCCAGACCTAGGGTTTGATTTGGGGATAGAATTATCCATATCCGGGATTTGATTTTGATGCTGCACGCAGCTTTCTATATAGTTGGGTCCCTGTTTGTGGCGCTTGGGTACAGAGCCGTGGCCAGAAAGAACGATTGGAGGCTTCTGGAGACGGCGGCTCCGGAGCTGGAGGTAGGAGACGGAGCCGGTATCGGTAGTGGGAGAAGGAGTGGCAGGGGACTCCTGGAGGGCTAGGGTTCTGGCGCGTGTGCGTACCCCGAGGGAGGACTGGGAGACCTCCATGACGGCAACCTCGCCTGTAGTTTTGGCCTTGCGAATATACTTCCCCATGATTCTGATATGCTCCCTCTTCTGTATGCTTCAAAAGCCAATAATCCGAGATAAGCCAAAAGATTTGAATTCAATTCTCATGAGAGAGAGAGAGAGAGGGGCATTTGTAATTTTGTAGTGTCTCTGGCTTCGTATATATAAACGCCAATAGGGTTGTGGAGGAAGTCAGTCTGTCTGGGCCACTGTACTTCGAATTTCTCTTCTTTTTTTTTTTTTTTCTTTCCACTTCGATTTCTTCCTCTCCACTACTGCTTCACACTTGTTTCGGTTTATCCTTATCATCTGTTTCTTTTATTTTTTCTGATATTTTATTTTATTTTGAAGAACAAAAGTCTTGCACACAAATTAATACTTTTAGCTATATTTAATTATTGTAATAATATGTTACCTGATTGACATAATTTTAAAATTTTAAAATAAGAATATGGAGTTTAAAACCCGCCTCCGCCAATTATATTTAAAAAAAAATACTAAATTTTATAATAACAAGAGTTTCACATTAGAATTTCAAAATTTTGTATTTCTCATTTTTTAATGTTAAATACAACTTATCTTGTTTACCTTTTTTTTGTCAATCAAACTCAAGAAAATCTTTTTCTTTGTTTGATAATCTGAGATTGGTATGGTTTTGATAGTCTACCCATTTTGGTTTTGGGTATTGATAATGCTCTTATCTTGTTTGTGCTAGATAAGGATTTACACAACTGGCTCACAATTTTGGTAAATCCTTGATTTTAATTAATTGAAGATGCTTCTTGGATTAAAATCAAATGAAAAAGGTGCTCAACTCAGAATCCATTCAAATTCATCTTCAGAATGATGTACCAAATAATTCAATTGAACCCAGAATATTTAATTTCTCAGCTCTTCCTAAGTCTGTCCTTTGACCACTAGGCTGCCAAACCAATTCAATTGGCTTAGGAACTTGCAAAGAAGGAAGAAGGAAAGTTTCATGATTCTCTCCCATGCTTTAAATTGGTACAAAGACCATTTACTACTTTCAAGCTTTGACTCCCAGCACAATAAATAAATAATCTCTTACAGATTTAATTTATAAGAAAACTTTAGTTTTATCTTCATTTGTTTTTGCAAATAAGTGAAATAAATTGAGATAAAAGTTAAAAATTAAATAAAATATTATTATAATATTATTTTTATTTTAAAATTTTAAAAAGTTAAATTGTTTATTTTATTTTATGTAAAAATTTGAGAAAATTGTAATGATTAGATGAGATGAGAATGTTTGTGAAAACAAACAAGGTCTAATCTTATAATGTTAAGAATGTGCATTCTAAACCAATGAAGCATAATGGTAAGCCATGTACGAGTCTATCCTTTGTTACTATACAAGTAATAATATTCATATAACATATTTCATAATATATATTGTAAAATAAGGATATTTTAGTAAAATAATATTACTTTAATAAGTTAGTTTACAAAAATAATATTCTTTTTAAAATATTATTATATAAAATGTTGTGAAAAATGACAGTATATTTATCATTTTTGGTTACTATAAAGAGGGGCTCAGCAAAAATACCTGCACTTACATAAAGAGGGGCTAGAGCTCATGTTTTGGATGTGTGTTTAGTGTACTTGACTTAGAAGATGGTGGCTAACAAACCATCGGCATCTTCATTTGCCTTTTATGACTTCAATATGTCTTATCTTTGCACACGCAAATACCTTTGGAAAACTTCAAAGTAATTTTAAAATTTTTAATGAATATTTAATGTTATACTCACATAAATAAATAATAATAAATTATAATGGGAGCCACACGCTATGTGCATTCTCTTTGAAGAACTCCATCCTTGAAATTTGGATAGGATCTAAGAGACCTCTTTTAGGCTTCATCCTCTCTATTTTTTTTGCGATCAATGTCACTAGCAGGGATGTAATCAATTTGGTCCAGTCTAATTTTAGATAAAATTTAGAGTTGAACTAATATGTACCGATTTTACATTTTCAAGAACCGATTACGCACCGATTATTCTCCTAAACCGGTACCTCCAATTTTATCGGTTTCGATTTGAATTGGTCCGGTTTTCCAATTTAAATAGTATTAATATTATGACATAAAATGTAATTAATATACTAATATATATTAGTATTAATAATATATTATGTATTTATTAAAATGAATATGTTAAGAATTTATTAGGTCATAAAATGTTATTAATATATATATATATATATTTTATGTTTAAAACATATGATCAAATAAACTTTCATATTTAAGATAAAAATTTTATGTTATAAATTGTAATAACATTATCTTATATATAATTATAATTTATATTATTATATATATAAATATTATATAATATAAAAATATTATATATAATATTAAAAAAATTAAATTAACGAGCCAAATTGTTGGAAAAAGAGCATTTTCTTTTATTAATTTAAGATCCAATTAATGCTTGTTACGGAATGAATACTACTAACTTCTCAAGATAAAGGTCAAACTCAAGTCAAGTGAAAAGAGTAGTAGTCCAACCCATGTAGTCAATACCTAGTTATAGTCTTCAAGTGTTATCCTTAGGTCTCATATCTCTTGTAGACTCTTATATATATAATTGCTTTGTACCTCAATGTTTATAAATAATCAAAGGCTTCACCTAGTTTTGGTGAGCTATCAAGACCAGGTTAGACAAACGTCCCTCTCTAATCAGTAATCATGCATGGTTGACCCCTCCATCGTCCTCTGAAATGTCCCCCCAACTCTCCATCATCTATTATTGCCCTTCACGCCCTAATCACCATTAAATTGATGCGGGACAGCTACTTATTGTAGAAGGTTCAGGTAGTTCCTTATCTCAACAAGGCAGCACCTTCACATTTTGGTTGATGACAGCTTCTCATGTTCATCGCCTGTAATCACTACACCAACGAATCAGACCGTAAACAACCCGACATACACGTCATGGATGCTATAAATTCCTCCCTATCCGAGACGATCTTAACTGATCATGTCGTCAAATGTTCCACCTTGCCCGCTGTCAGTCACTCTTGAGAGTATGTTTACGGCTACTTCACGAGCGTGCTCTATGAATCTCCATTATCAACTTGCCACTCTCAACAGAGGGAAGATCCCTGTTGCAGATTACTTCCACAAGTTCACCAACCTTGCTGATACTTTGGTCACAATCGATCCGCCCCTTGATGATTTTGAACTCGTTACATCTCTTTTAGCAGTCATGGTCTTGAGTTTTACTCCTTTGTCACCTCTGTTACCACACGCGTGGAGCCAATCTCTCTTCAAGATCTCTATGGCTACTTGCTCACGAACTTCACCTCGAGCAAGATCGACCCATTGCTGATCTGTCTATGGCTAGTGCTAATGTTATTAGTAAATCTCTAGGTCTCCTCGGCCTGGTTCTGGTAGGCGATCCCAGTATTCCTCCAATGGCCGTGGCTCTAACTCCTCTGGCAACAACCGTGGCTCTTGAGGCAGGGGGTGTGGGCCGTGGCCGCAGTTTCTCCTCCTCCTCTTCCTCGAGATTAATCTGTCAAGTTTGCAATAAGGCTGGATACACTGTCCTCTGCTGCTTTCACCGTTTTGATAACAATTATCAAAGTGACAACTCCACCACCATGTAGGCCTATGTAATGTAAGAATTCTCTTACGTCTGGATGTATGTAAATAACAGGACTAGAACAGTAAGAACGAGATTGATGCTGATGAAAACTTACCTCATAGATTCATACGTATTGGGGTATTTGAGGTCCCCAAATTCCTCCATAAACGAAATACAAGTAAAGATGAAAATGCTCCAGAATGAATCACACATCCATTCGGCGTGGGACTTAACTGACTCAACAAGAATTTACTAAAATGCCTCCACAATGACCGAGTCCAGGGGAATTACTACACGCACCGTTTTATACTAAACGGTGCACTTCACCCGTAACCCCCCCTTACACATTTAAACTACACCGTTTCTTTATTACTTAAAGTGATGTCGTTCCAGCATTCACTTTGCTGAAGCAACGTCGTTTGGATAACACCCGTAAGACTTAATTCCCAATTCGCACTCCCGTATCTCCATTTCACGATCTGCTATCAATCCGCCCCTCTTTCGAACCCTAAAGCTTCCTCCTTTACTTCCATGATTCTTCACACCGTAGCTCCCTTACATTCCCCCACCCTTATAAGACATTGTCCACAAGGTGTGGATACAAAGCCCTAAGTTTCCAGAGATTTTCCCATGAATTTTCCCCCTCCGAGAGTCCGACCCATTTGATCAATACCTCTGTAGTAGCTCGGCCTCCTTGTTGTCTCATGCGTCGATCACGCACAACTTCCGGCTCGGGAATCACTTCCCCTTCGCTGTTGGTAGGTGGCAGCGTCGCAAGTGGTTGAGTCCGTTCTCCTAGCTTCTTCTTCAAGCAAGACACGTGGAAGACTGGATGGATTTGAGACGAGGGAGGTAGCTCGAGTCTGTAGGCCACGGATCCGAGCCTTTGGAGCACTTTGAAGGGCCCATAGAAGCGAGGTGCAAGCTTCATGTTTCTGCGGAGTGCCACTGTCTTCTGGCGGTACGGCTGCAGGCGAAGGTATACCCAGTCCCCAACACTAAACTGTCTTTCAGTTCTCTTTTTATCCGCATAATATTTCATCCTGTCCTGAGCTGCCTTAAGATTATTCTTTAAGAGTTGTAAATTTTGTTCTCTGTTTTGCAATAGTTGGTCAACTGTCGGGTTGTTCGATGTGCCTGGAATGTAGTCGATTAGCCTTGGGGGAGGATAACCGTAGAGAGCCTCAAAAGGTGTTAACTTGGTTGAGCTGTGGTAGGTGCTGTTGTACCACCACTCGGCTAACGGTAGCCACTAGCTCCACCCCGTGGGTTTAGATCCTGCGTAGCACCTCAGATAACCTTCTACGACCTTGTTCACAGCTTCCGTCTGGCCATCGCTCTGCGGATGGTACGCTGAGCTTTAGTCTAGGGAAGTGCCTTGTAGGGCGAATAGCTCCTTCCAGAAGGAACTCAGGAATATCGGATCCCTGTCGGATACTATGGTTTTTGGAAGACCATGCAATTTGAAGACAGATCCGAAAAACACCTTGCCACTTCTTGAGCTGTATAGGGATGGGATAGGGTCATGAAGTGCCCGTACTTAGTGAAACAATCCACTACGACAAAAATTACAAAACAACCCTTAGACTTTGGCAGCCCTTCCACAAAGTCCATCGAAATATCTACCCACGCTTGTTGAGGTATGTGCAGTGGTTGTAGAAGCCCTGCTGGGGGTAACGTTTCATACTTAGAAGCCTGACAAATTTCACACTCCCTCACCTATTTTTTTATATCCTTTTTCATCCCTGGCCAATAGAAGTCCCTTTTTTCCCTTTGATAGGTTTTTAAGTACCCCAAATGTCCCGCCATAGGGTCTGTATGAATAAACTGAAGTACTTTCAATTTGAACGGTGAGTCTGGAACTATAAAAATTCTGCCCTTCCTTAAAATTATTCCCTGCTGTAATGTTGTCCCCTTAGGAACCTCTAGATGCTTCAACAACCTTTCTAACAGATCTGAGGTTTCTGTGCTATTTTTATAGCTGAGTTTCAGCTCTTCCACCCAATCTGAAGTGGGAAAAGAAATCTGGGCAAGCAAACCCCACTCCTCATTCTCAACCTCACCTTTTCTCGACAGTGCATCCGCCACGACATTCTCTCTTCCGCTCTTGTACTCAATCTTAAAATCGTAGCCCATCAACTTGCTCACCCATTTGTGTTGAACTTCTGTCCCAATTTTCTGCTCAAGCAGAAATTTCAGTGCTTGTTGGTCCGTTTTAATAATAAATGACTGCCCCAAAAGGTAGGGTCGCCATTTCTGCACTGCTGTCACAATGGCCAGAAATTCCTTCTCATACGTTGATAGTAGTAGAGCTCTTCCCTTTAACATCTTACTCAAAAAAGTAATAGGTTGCCCCGACTGCATAAGGACAACCCCTATTCCTTTCCCACTAGCATCGCACTCCACTGTGAATGGTTTTGAAAAATCTGGTAAGGCAAGTACGGGTGGACTAGTCACTGCTTCCTTTAATTGTTTGAAGGCCAGCTCTGCCTCTTGGGTCCAAACAAACCCATTTTTTGTCAACAACTGGGTAAGGGGGGCTGCTAACAGCCCATAATGCCTTATAAATTTTCTGTAGTACCCCGTCGACCCCAAAAAACCTTGCAAGGCCTTAGATGTCTTGGGAAATGGCCAATCCAACATGGATTGAATTTTTGAAGGGTCCGCTTTAACACCTTGGCCAGAAATAATGTGGCCCAAATAATCAACTTCCTCCACCGCGAAACGACACTTTGATTTTTTTGCATACAAATAGTGCCGTTTCAGCACCTTCAAAACCTCTCTCAAGTGAATTTCATGCTCATCCGGAGACTTACTATAGACCAAGATGTCATAAAAAAAAACAAGGACAAATTTCCTCAAAAAGGGTTTGAATACATCATTCATTAACCCTTGAAATGTGGCTGGAGCGTTGGTGAGGCCAAAAGGTATCACCAAAAACTCGTAATGCCCTTCATGTGTTCGGAAAGCCGTCTTGGGAATGTCACTAGGCACCACTCTTACTTGGTGATAGCCCGACCGTAGGTCGAGTTTAGAAAAGATCACCGCTCCAAAGAGTTCATCCAGCAACTCATCTATCACTGGAATTGGAAATTTTGCCTTTACCGTTTCCTTATTAAGTGCCCTATAATCCACGCACAGCCGCCAATTGCCATCGGCTTTACGAACCAGCAAAACAGGGCAGAAAAAGGACTAGAACTAGGTCTAATCACTCCCGAACTCAACAACTCAGCCACCATTTTTTCAATTTCTGTTTTCCGGTAATACGGGTAGCGATATGGCCTATTTGTGATGGGTTGAGTACCCTCCTTGAGCACTATGTGATGGTCATGGGAACGGGGTGGGGGTAGTCCTTGAGGTTCCTCAAACACCTCCTTAAAGTCTTCTAACAGTGCTGGAAATGGTTCAGCCAGCTTCCCATGTTCTTGGTTCACTTCCCCAACACACATAATCTGTAAGAAAATTCCCTTCCCTTTTACCATAGTGGCCTTGCAAACTTTTTCACCCTCCTCTACCACTGAAGGGTTTAATTTCAGCACTTTCAACTCAATGGCCTTTCCATCCAACCAAAAGCTCATCACTAGCTTAGAAAAATCCCAAGTAATAGGGCCCAAGGTTTCCAACCATTGGACTCCCAAAACAATATCACAACCAGCTAGGTCTAATAAATGAAGAGGAAGCTGAAGCAAATTACCTTGCACCTTAAGCTTGACTGATCTACACAGCCCTTCACTGTTTAGGCCTTCCCCGTTAGCTACTCGCACCTTCAAGTTGACTAGGTAATCCACTGGCAGCTTCAACTTGGAGGCCACTGTTGCATCAATGAAATTGTGTGAGCTGCCCGAGTCTAGCAAAATCACCACTTGCTTCCCATTGATACTTCCAATCACCTCATAGTTCTTACTGTAGGAGTACCAGCTATAGCAGCCAAAGAGATCTCAAGTTCAGCATTGTCGCTGGTCGCTAACTCTAGAAGCTTGTGCTCTTCTTTTTTTTCACATGGTTCCTCTTCCTCCGTCTCTCCTCCTTCTTCATCCACTTGTAAGAAATAAATTCGAGAATTTTTGCAAGTATGGGTGGGATTCCATTTCTCATCGCAATGGAAACATAGGCTTTTTTTCTTTTCTCATCCATATGCATGGATGTCACTGGCTTAGTAAAACTCATTGGTTTCTTCCATTTATTGTAATTATCATTGGAATAAGAACGCTGGCCAGAATTACCCCCTGCCATGGGCATGGTCCTTTCCTCCGTCGGTTTGCTGTACTTTCGAGTACGGCTGTGATACTCTTCTTGCATTTTTGCCAAGCCATACGCTGCGTTTAAATTCACTGGATTCAACATCCTTACTGGTATGCGGAGTTCATCTTTCAGGCCGCTGAGGAAACAACTCAGCTTATGGAGGTCCGATAGGCCCCTCAAGCGATTAGATAATGTTTCGAACTGTGCCATATAACTAGCAACAGAGCTGGTTTGCTTGAGTCGTGTCAACGCTTCCATCGGGTCGTCATAAGCTGTTGCACCAAAACGAAGTAGTAATGATCTAGAAAAAGTATCCCAATCCCTGCATAAGCCCCCATCTGCTGCATTTTGGAACCACACGAGAGCATCCCCTTCCATGTGATACGATGCCATCAACAACCGCTGTGGTAGTGGTGTTTGATGGAATTCAAAGTAATGGTTAACCTTAAAAAGCCATGCTGCTGGGTTAACACCTTGAAAATGAGGGAATTCAAGTCTGACCCCCCTAGGATTGAATCTTCTCGGGTCTGCCTGGTCATTGTCGGGAGGAATTTCATGGTTGAAGGGTGGAGGGGGTGGTGGTGGTTGGATCTGTTGCTGGGCAAAAAGTGTACGTAACATGTCTTTGATTTCCTTTACATCTACTTTCACCGTACTCACATCAGTTTGCACATTACTGACATCTGATTTTAATTCCAGGATTTCTTGTTGTTGGTGCTCAACTTGAAGCTGAAGTTGCTGGTGCTTAGATCTGGTATTTTCGGCCATGGTAAATGAAATTGTGTGGTGTTGTTTGGGTGAGTGTTTGGCTTGTAAAATGGGTAGTGAAAATGTAATGTCTAGGTAATGCAATCCGATGTTAGCTGGATTGGTTCTGTTGAATGTAGTGTTTGGTTGGGTATGGAGTTGGTGATTTACTGGATTTGTTTGGATGTAATGGGCAGGATCGGTGACTTGATACCACTTGTAAGAATTCTCTTACGTCTGGATGTATGTAAATGACAGGACTAGAACAGTAAGAACGAGATTGATGCTGATGAAAACTTACCTCATAGATTCATACGTATTGGGGTATTTGAGGTCCCCAAATTCCTCCATAAACTTAATACAAGTAAAGATGAAAATGCTCCAGAATGAATCACACATCCATTCGGCGTGGGACTTAACTGACTCAACAAGAATTTACTAAAACGCCCCTACAATGACCGGTTCCAGGGGAATTACTACACGCACCGTTTTATACTAAACGGTGCACTTCACCCGTAACCCCCCTTACACATTTAAACTACACCGTTTCTTTATTACTTAAAGTGATGTCGTTCCAGCGTTCACTTTGCTGAAGCAACGTCGTTTGGATAACACTCGTAAGACTTAATTCCCAATTCGCACTCCCGTATCTCAATTTCACGATCTGCTATCAATCCGCCCCTCTTTCGAACCTTAAAGCTTCCTCCTTTACTTCCATGATTCTTCACACCGTAGCTCCCTTACATGTAACCTCACCTTCGCAAGGTGTAGATCCATCTTGATAACCAGACTTTGGTGCCACTCACGATGTCACCTCTGATTTGAACAAGCTCAATATCAAGGTTCAAGAATATAGTGGCTCTGATCAGATTTGGATGGGTAACGGTAATGCACTGCCAGTCACACACCTAGGCATCGCTCATCTCTCTACCCCTCAATGTTCTTTCCTTTTATATAATGTTTTGCATTGTTAAACAATAAAAATATTGACATTAAAATCCCAATAGTACGAAATATGATAAATACACAATTACAGAAATATGATAAATACACATTGTAATAATATTAAAGTTACAATCTTAAATATGATAAACACACATTATAAAATATTAATGTTACAAGGGTTATTGGTTTAAAGGGGGGGTGAGAATTGGTCACTTTAGTAGTTGAGAAGTTGAGATTTGAGAAAAATGAGGGACTTGAGGGTCGTAGGGTCACTGGGTTAGGGTTGTTTGAATTTTTTGAATTTTAGGTCTAAGGGTTAAATGTAAATTCAACTTTCTTAATAGGTCATAACTGGTTGACCTAATGGGTTAACCTGCTTTGACTCGAACCCGTTAAGATCAAATTCAAATCCACTTTTATCGTGTCATGTTTATGTTGGATTAACTAATCGTGTCATATATTGCCACCTCTAATTAATACATAGGTTGAATTTCACCCTCATTTTTTGTTGCGAAGGATCAAGCTACGGGGACAGTGGGAGTGTTGGACCGAGTAGATACTGGGCTTATACTGAGCTCAAGAAATGGATGATAGGCTCTAGAACAACTAGTAATGAAAATGAATGAAGGTTGCTTTTACTGTTCTGTATCATTACGGGTTAACTTGAAATGGGAGAAGAAGTTGAAGATGAAGAATAGATGGCTCTAGAGATTTTAGGAGAAAAAAACTGTTGGCTTGTATGGAATAAAACGAAGCAAGCTTGAAAATTTTGTTGAAAAAGTAGAAGAGAGTGTGTAGAAGTAGAAAATATGTTGGAATTGAGAGAAGTTGTAAAATGGGTAGAAAAGCAAGGATGTTCCAAAACTGTTGGCTTGTTATGAATTATGTGTGCAACTTGTTGCCTTTTTATTCCTTTCACGAGTCATGAATTGAGCACTACTCTATTATTTTTCTGCATATGCTTTTGCTGCTTGTCATAAGAATCATGATGAGACGGTTAAAGTTATCAGAAGAATCACGTGAAAATTAGCCAAAATATAAAACGTTTTGTATTTGAAATTCTTTTGTGGAAAAAGGGCTTCTCTCTCTCTCTCTCTCTCTCTCTCTCTCACAATTAAAAGAGAATGCATCTAAGGCTAGGCTATACTCCAAGGCTAGGCTAATTTTTTGATATCATAATTCTCAATCCAAATATCTTAACAATTATAACAAACTAATTCTAATGTCCTTTGGGCAACAATTTTTTTGTTTTGTTTGAGTTTTGAATATTTTGGGGCAATCAATCATATATTAGAAACTATATATGTATGAATGTCCATAGTTGAGATGCTTACCACTTGGATCACAATTGTCATCCTTAACCACATCAATTGACCCGACACATTTTAAGTATTCTTCATATCTCCTTATATTTAAAAGTGGCTATAGAGATATAAACAGTATCTCCTTATAGTATTTTGTTTGATACTTTTTATCTTACGCTTCTGTCCCTCAATATCTGATTGTATTACGGTTTTGCCCCTTTTTTATGTAATGACAACATCGGCATCACGGGAGAACAACGAGTTCCTGAGCCTTTTTTAGCAGGCCAGCTCGTCTCTTTGAGAATGTGACTTGCCTGCTATTTGCACTCTCGATCCATCTCAATCTTTCCTCTACCTATTCTCAAGAGCCTCAAACCCAACTGATCAAAACCCTTACAAAGCCAAAAAACCAAACCAATTCTTGTCAACACATGAAGTGACGGAACTCTGTTTTATCTCGCTGAGAATGAGTTCTCTTTGGCTTTTGGGGTTACTTGGTAAACTTGGGAAAGGTAGGGAGGGTTGTTAATTTAAGAGAAGAAGAAGATAAAGAGAAGAGAGAGAGAGAGAGAGCGTTTTTACCCCCAAATGGCAAGAGCCTGGAAACGACAACCTTGCATAGCTCTACATTTTGTTTAGAGCTTACGCACGACTCTCTTTGCCATATTTGGAGTGGTATTCTGGTGCTATTGGGTCTCTTCTGGGCCTTATTTAATAATTTATTTGTTTTATGAAATACAATATCCATGTGGGTCTGGGAGGAGTTGCCCACGGTAGCTTAGTGGAGGGAAATCAATGGGAGAGGAAGAGAGAGGGCTACGGGCTTCGGCCTGTTGCGGGGAGAGAGAGAAAGGTTTGTGGGGAGGAGATCGGCATGGGGAAGGTTGCCGATGACTGTGCTTTGCGGTGGCACGGCAACGGTGGCCGGTGACGCTGGGAGGAGCCAAGGAGAAGAGAGATCGAGAGGGAGAGGGGCGTGTGCCTGGAGGGAGGAGAGAGAGAGAAGAGGAAAAATTACGAGAAAAGTTAGGGCTTGAGAATTTAAATCTCCACCCTTTATTTGATTCTCTAGATTTGATCTAACTGCAGAGGTTAAAACACTGAAAATAAATTAATTTAAAATAGATAATTAAAATATAAATATTATATTATACATTTAAAATTAACTTTAATTTATAAAATATTAATCTTTCATCATTAAATAAATGATGAAATTTTACTAAATATTTTTAAGAGAGTAAAACTATATAAATAATTAGAGTTTTTAACATAATTTAAATCTCATAATATTCTTAATTAACTAAAATTATTTAAATAAAATGATTTTCTACAATTATAATATTTTTAAGATTTCTAAAATATAAGAGGCTTACTTGAATGATGAAATAATAAAATATTCTATATTTTCTAGTGCTCTCTAAGTCATCGAGTAGTGTGGTTGAATTCTACAATTCATATATTTTGCTAAGAAAACTATTATTAGAATATCTAAAGTCTTTTAATTTCCATAATACTCATATTATTGAAACGTTTTGGTTATCATTAAGATACTTGTTAAAATTTATTTTTCTGCTCTTTACATTAAGTTATTGACTAACTCATTTTATTAAAAAAATTATATTATTTTTGCCATCTCTAATTTTTTTCTCTAGGAAAACGTAACTCGCATGTTGGTTCACAACTAGTATATATATATATATACACACACACACACACACACACATATATATATATATATATATATATATATATATATATATAACTAGTTTGGAGGTGAATCATAGAACGCTTTTGTGTTTGGTTGTTGAACCAAACTCAACTTATCTCAAACCAATCAACAATGAGATTCACTATTTTTTCAACTTATCATAAAAAAGTTAAACTCATATCAATCTATTTAATACATTTCAACCTATCTTAACCTAAAAAAGTTAAACCTATCTGAATGATACTTACAAAATACTAGTATTCATAACTTAATTCAACTCATCTTAACATCTAAACATACCCGACTTTCATATACATTCATACTTTTCTTCTTTTCTCTCCATTTTATGACAACTCTCAAATCCTATTTGTAATATGATTGTGAAATTTTACGGTTTAAATAGTGAGATGAAATGATTTTAGATGAAAGTTGAATAAAATTTTATTAGAATATTATTTTTTTAATATTATTATTGTTTTGAGATTTGAAAAAATTGAATTATTTATTATATTTTATGTAAAAATTTTAAAAAAATTATAATAATGAAATAAGATGAGATGAAATAAAACATTTTTACTATCAACACGGGACATCAAAAGTAGAATTCTTCCATTACTAACGGCACGATAGAGGAAATAAGACAAAGCGTTATAGAGGAGAGAGAGACAACTTTCCAAACATTTAAAATTCTAAATTGTGTAATATTTATTTACACAACCTTTCAAATTGTTCTAAACTTAAATGACCAAATTCATGATATTTTAATCTGAGATTGGAAGGCGCGACTCCGTTATTGCTTCAACAATTAATTCACTGCAAAGGGTACTTGAAAGTGTTCGGTTCAACTAGTTTTATTAAAGATATTTCTGATAAAAATAAAAAATAAAAGATGAATCAATCACTTTACATCCTTCCAGTTTATTTACCAACTTGCCATTGGTATTAAAAATCCGAACTCAAAAACCAACATTTACAACAGAACTCTTCAGCTCATCATTCATATATCACAGCACACTTAATTTTTAATTATTTTATTTTATTTTTATTATATTATTACTAAACTAAAAGAATTATCATTCATATACCGCATATTTGATAAGGAAAAAAAAATCATATATGATGTATGATATAAAGATGATGAGTAGAATCATATACCAATAGATAGATCCACAGGGATGCCAGATATTCGCAAAATGAAAGAACTTTTAGAGCATAATTAATATTTAAAAAAGAAATTTGGCAGCCAACAATTGCATTATGGCCAAGCCACAACATGAGACCAAAGGATAACTGCATTCATTTCCTTTATTTCATGTAGAGAAAACTAAACAATGAAAATGAACTCAAAAAAGAAAAAAGTTCAAAAAAGAAAAAAGTATACATGGTGTGAATTTTCCTTTTGTTGTCGTCTTTTTTTTTTTTTTTTTTAGTTCAGAATTTTGCTGCATTATGGCAGAATTGTATCCATCAAAGGCAATAAACTTATTTCCAAATCTTCACAGATTTGTCATGACTAGCCGAGGCAACCATCCCTGTTACCGGTGACTGTGCCAAAGCTGATATCACACACTCATGAGCTGGAATTGTCATACACTTATTCACGGCCATGTTCCAAAGTTCCAAAGACTGCAATTAATGGAAATTTACCAACCAACATTAGCAACATTTGATGGAAATCAGCTCAAGGTCTAAGTTGTTTTGACAGTTTTAGCTTCAGATAATTGGGGTTTCCCCTAGGCGATGGCTTTTAGATATCCCAAAGTTGGGCAAATTAGGCTGCTGTCTTGTATCATATAGCAGCAGGTTCCAGAACCATCCTATAGAGACACTCAGGACAAATGCATCCATCATCACAATGGTAGGCATTCTTATTTGGTAAAAGTGCCGGATGTTCCTTTTTGGCAAGTAAAGTGATAGCTTAAAAAAAGTATAATCTTGGTTAAAAAAACCATTCTCAAGGGATGGCAATTCAAGGGTTACCTAAAGAAATCTTGGACATTTAGGTTGCACATGGATATCCCTTGAATATGAAATCATTTTCTTTTGTCTATTGGTAAAATTTATAAGGCATTGATAACAGTGATAATGGCAATAACAAAGCAAATATCACCTGGTAGCCTCCAATGACCAAGAGAGTGGAGTAGCTTGGGTGGAAAACACAAGAATGAAACATGTTTCCACTGGAACTGAGCTCGTGAATGCACTCTCCAGAGGCTAATGACCACACTCTGATAGACTCATGACTTACGGTTGCCAAATAATCTCCACTCGTGTCCCAACAGACGGAGAGCACTTCTGTTGAGTGCCCCTGAAGTTCAACAGACAAAGCATTAGTATCTGCAGATTAGAATATGTAATGAAATTTAATATTGATTTATTAAACAAGACAGAGGAGTTCCAATGGCTTCCTTCAAATTTTCCTGAATTTAACAATGATATCATACTTGTAATGAGTGTGTCCGCCTATCAGTCTCGACATCAAAGATGGACACAACATTCTCTGTTGCCGCAGCCAGAAGTTGTCCAATTCTAGGCTGAAATCTCACCTGTGTGGAACCTCCCTGGTCATTAAAATACTGAGGATCAGAAGGCAATGTACAAAATCCAACAAAGCTTCCAAACTTACATAGAACAGAAAAAAAAAAAAAAAAAAAAAAACCAAA